>NW_028254186.1:600000-790862 GCF_964263255.1 Lissotriton vulgaris
AAACACCCACGACTGGCTTGGCGCACACTAACGCTACCATACGAACGGGGCGGCTTCGGGGTCCCAGATTTCTACCTTTACTACCTGTGCTCCTACGCACACTCTTGGTATCATCCTGATGCCAGGATTCTGCACTTGAGGCCTGAAGCTGACGCGGCGCTCTTGGTGAGCCTCGCGACGGTTCTTCCCAAGGGTCTCCCCCGAGAACAACAGGTCATACTCCCACTCACCACAACGACTTGGGCCTGGGACAAACTTAGGCGCTTGCTTCGCATAGACGCACTACACTCCTCCGCCCTCCGGCTGCCCAACTACCACTGGCTCCCTATAACGGGCGAAACGGTGGTCTGCAGAACACTGTTGAAGTTCCAGCTACACGCGATTGGCGACCTATTCCCCAATGGCCACGTCTTCACAATCACTGAAGACCCCCGCTTCACAGACCGCACATTTATGGATACATTCATTCTTACAAGAGTACGAGCGATGCTGAGAGCTACCTTCGATACATTTCCTCTCCCACCTGATGATACTCCGGCCCTTACGCACATAATACAGAACACATCAGGGGCCCACATGGTGTCCAAACTTTACAAACTGTGCTTGCTTTCACTTCCCTCGTTGGACGAGGCGGTCCGTACCGCTTGGGAACTAGATTTAGGCACTCAGATCACAGACGATCCGTGGGAAGCGCGTTGTGCCATGACCAGGGAGGTCTCCATGAATGCCAGACACAAGCTTATACATTTTAAATTTCTTCGGAGACTATACCACACACTGGCGCTTTCACATAAGATCGACCCCACCAGATCCCACACCTGTCCTAAATGTGGCACCCCCCAGGCTGACTTTGCACACCTTTCCTGGACCTGCCCGAGACTGTACACCTACTGGGTTGAGATACACAGAACGTTGGGTGCAATACTGACACTATCACTGACTGTCACTCCTGAGATTGCACTGCTGGGGTATGTGTCCAATTTCCCATGTAAAACCCGCAGATTGGCATCCATTTGCTTCCTGCTGGCCAAAAGAGAAGTGGCGCTGCTTTGGTGCTCGCGGCGCGCTCCCACAGTCGCATCGTGGCTTAGAAGCGTGGTGTACTGTAATATGACTAGCGTGGAGTATTCAGAACAGCTTCCAACCTCCTCCCGCCCCGTGGATATCTGGGGCCCTTATCGCCATTATATAACCGAGAGGGCGGGGGTGGCACCCTCTCAATCCTTACATCCCAACACTCCGACCGGGGTGGGTTAAACCGTGAGCTCTCCCTCCTTGCACCCGCTTTGAGACTGTCCTCGAGGCAACGCACTTATTTTCCTTGTGAATGGTGGCCTGATTCAGGTGGGCCGGTGGTTCCTCGCCCCTCCTGGCGCTGGAGCCTTTTCTCACTGGAGCTGTGGGCAGTGGTGCGGTGCTGATCCGGCCCGTGGACTGTTCTGTCCCCTGCCACTTGTGTTGGTTCTTGATGGTTGCTTGTACCCTTACAGGATGGTGCCAGTCATCATCGTTTTTTGTTTAGCCCTAAGATGATTGTTACCGATAGATATGTGCATTGTCTTACTAACTGACTTAAGGTGTCCCGTATGATTTCTGTTTCTTTTATACCCTTTTTTGTTATTTTCGTGCATTTTGATTTACAGTGCATCCACACCTGTTGCCTTATTAGAAAAATAACACTACTGTATACATGTTATCCTTCTATGCAATCTTACTGGACAGTTGCATGTTCATTTTGTGTTGTTGACACCACCACTTGCTATTCCCTTATACATGATATGTATCGAATTGCTGACAATGTGGACTGCTTTACTGACCTTAATAAAGTGTTTATAAAAAAAAAAATACTTAGAAGGTAGGGTCTACTGTGTTTAGACTATTGAGGAGATTGCATAATGTGTTTATGCTGGTGAGGTTGGTGCAGAATGTATTCGCACCTGAATGTGACTGTATATAATGTAATTTATGTTACAGGTTAAGGCGGAGTACAGTGATTACCAGTGGTTACTGGTTGTACATTTATGATGTGATTTTAATTTTACCAAGTACACTTTCTGATGGCTCTGACAGTGGTCCTTGTGGCCCTGTCAGGTGTAAAAAATACCCTTGTGAAGATTGACCATGCCAGTTGGCACAATGTATGTTATGTGTTTACTATTCTAATGTGTTATGAGAATACAAAGGCTATTTTTATATAACCGTGTGGAGTTCCTTTTGTAGTGTGCCTGGGATGTTGTTGCTATGTGCATGCACAAATACTTTACACATTGCCTCCGGGATAAGCCTGACTGCTCGTGCCAAGCTAACAAGGGGGTGAGCAGGGGTTATCTTTGGAGTGTAACTCCCTTGCCCTGACTAGAGTGGTGGTTTCTGCCTTAGCCAACCAGAAATCCCTTTTCTAAACAGTATTATCAAAATTTCTATACTAACACAGTAAAAGGCATTTATATGAAAACTGTAACTGTCACTAGCACAGACTTACACCAGAGTAGGTCTCAAGGTGCTTCTTTATACTACACGTAAGTAGTTCATTCTGCTGCATTACCTTGCAATCTGGAACTTGCCTTCGTATTTTTCCATCATAAATGCAGGAGTACAAGAGTAAAATGAAAAGACTTGATTACTTCAGCGATGCCAAAGTAGATTAACAGTCCTGTCATGTCACTTTTTCATACAAATTAGAGGGGCCTCAAATTTTCTCCCTTTCTCCCAGGGCCCCAAGAGTCATAGGACCGGCTCTGTCTCAACAACTAAGTCCGAACATAGAAATCTACCTTTTCAGAACATTTTTCTCAAGAATTGTTCTCAAATCCAAAGGTAGGCCCTGACTGGGCCCAAACCACTTCTTGTATCCAAACGGCACTCCATTGTGGTCAGCCATATTTTTCGACTTTGACTTACTCTCACATGAATGTCCATGGTAGGGGCTTTGATCTTTTAGGCCCCAATTGTTACTAAAAACTTTAAAACATTTGTACTTCCTGTTCTACTGATTGGACTTTTGTCATTTTGGTGTCAATTAGTTTATTGAAATGTACTTTGTTTTTTAAACTGGTTTGGGATATTTGTTTTCTCTTTATTACTGTTTCTTTGCACATAATATTTTACACTAATGCCTCCAAGTTAAGCCTGGCTGGTTTTTGTACCAAGCTACCCAGGGTTAAACACAGATTAATGTATTGACTTTTTGTGACTAACCCTGCAAGGGATTGTGGCTCTTGCTTGCCCAAAGCTCCCACGGCAGTCAGCCAACAACCCAATTTCTAACACAATTTCCTTGCAGAAAAGATGGAATTTTTGTTTTATTGAAGTATTTCCTGTAGGATTTTTACTTAGTCCTAAGGTACGGAGTCTGATGAACATTCCCTACATTACCTTTCAGTTGCTCATAAAGCCCTTACAACGTCTGGACAGAGGCACAGTTTATGAAATTATAAATTGGGGTAGTCCCTATTCCAACTCATTATCCAACCTGGAAAAGGGCTGAGGAAAGGGGAACACCGACAACTCACCTGTGTAGCGCCATCGGGCCAGAGCCGTGAGGGAAACGGCAGGAGCAGCAGAACGCCGGGAGGCAGCCCGGTCCAGCGGACTACACTCCCCAGCAGCCCCTGGGGCGGAAGCGCGCCAGTGACGCCCGGAGAGCGCCCGGCGGCGCCTGTAAAAGGCTGACCCCCCCGGGAGCCGAGGGGGGAACACCGACAACTCACCTGTGTAGCGCCATCGGGCCAGAGCCGTGAGGGAAACGGCAGGAGCAGCAGAACGCCGGGAGGCAGCCCGGTACAGCGGACTACACTCCCCAGCAGCCCCTGGGGCGGAAGCGCGCCAGTGACGCCCGGAGAGCACCCGGAGGCGCCTGTAAAAGGCTGACCCCCCCAGTCGCCCCGCGAGTCGCGCGCGGGAGCGTCCGGGAGAAGCCCAGGACAAGGGCGGGGCCGTCTGTGGCCGTCAGGGGCCAGAAGAGGCCGGGCAGGGCCACCCCCCTTGGCTCGAACAGTGAGTACTTGCAGGCGACATACCGTGGAAATTACGTTTGTTCCCCTTGTTTTAAATACTAATCATTTGAGACCTTTGACTAAGCCCTAAAATGTCAGTCCAAAGTACATTACCGGATAACTATTTATTGAAAGTAGTCTCCAGAATTAACAGTGACAGAAGGAAATCACTGGGAAAAAGTTATGTTTCAGAGCCCCCTTTGATCCAGTCTGCAGATGTTAATAACTGTATTAATTCAGACAATATTGACAATGAGATGGACGCTATAGCAGAGCTTGACAATAATAGTATCAATGGTGATCTAATTATGGTTCCAGACAAGTCGATAAGGGGGGATGATGACCCATGTGATAAATCAGGGGGAACTCCTCAGCAATCTGGTAGGGCCACCAAATTTATGCGAGCATGTAGGAAAACGGCCCCTAAGCGAGGTAGTCACATTACAAGAAAGAATAAAAAAGATACCTCACATATGGAGAACACCGAGGATATAGGATCTTCGAGCCAAGATAAATATGTTTCCATTAACCCAGACCAAATTGATCTATTATTGAGTACTATCTACAGTAAATTTAATATGGTGGTAGAGCCTTTGCTAATCAAAATAGGAGACCTACAGGAGGAAGTAGCTAGACTAAGGGGTGTGGTGGACCAGCATGCTGACAAAATGGAAAAATCTTTATCAGATATTAAAAAGCCAGCATGCTCAGCTACTGTCTCTACAAAAGATAAGGTGCAGCCACAAACTTCAACTAGTGCCCCCCCCTATTAATACCAGGAAACACCCTTCTAAAGAGCCACCTATATCGTTACCTACTATGACCCAGGAGGCAGGTAGATCTTCTAAGCAAACAAATGTTGGGGCGACAAGCATTTTGTCGGGTGCTACACGGAATGATAGACCTTCATCATCAGCCCCTTTGACAGCATCGGCACCAGAGGTGTCAGCTCCACCAGATGCAACAGGGGTATCCAATGGGGCATCCATACGGATATGTAGCCGTCCAGTTGATCTTCCACCCGACTGTGTACCTTATGTAGTAGTTTTAACTAACGTCCCGACCCTAATCCAGACCCCAAATGATCATGAGACAGCGGATTCTCTGAGGAATAAAACTATCTCCTGGTTAAGTCGTCATTGTGGTTACCCAGTCGGCTACTCTGACCAAATCATCTCAATCAGAAGAGTCAACTGGATCGGTAATACCAAAAAAGTCTGTGGGGGGGATTGTGTGATCATTAATTTTAAGCACCCGCAACATGTTGCGACTGTCTTGATTAGAGCAGCCGAAATCACACAGTCTGAGACAGAAGTAGTTGCTAGACCATTGGGCTACTTTTATAATCATCTTAGTAGGCAACCTCCCGTTAATTGTAAGGAGAGGGTAATGAGTAATTTTACCTATCCATCTCTGGTAAATAGACCTGTGATGCCTAACTTCTGCCCTGGTTTACAAAATGGTTTATTCACCCCACCGATGCATATGGGGAACCCTATGTCAGGGGGTAATAATTCCTTAATACATACCCCCAACCCATTTGTATCCATTGGTAGTACTCCTATGTTTGATAGTGGAATGGTCTACCAGGTCCCAACTCAGAACAGGTTTCAGTCTCTGAACTACTTAGATCAAAATGACTGACTTGAGATTGACCCGCTATGGGATGCAGTAAATAGTACTTTCAATGAAGAAGTAACTTTGTCTATAGATGAACTGGGCAATGATGTGTACTTAGACTGTACGTTGATAGGGGGAGATGTCTCAAATTTAATACCCAACATAGAGCCTTTTATTTTAGGGAATAACATGTCCATATCTAGTGTTGAACAGCCCACTGTAAGTCAAGAGAGAGAGAGGGTAATTTGTCACATTGCTAGCTGGAACATTGCTGGAATTGCGGCTAAGGAGGATGCGTTAGGATGGAAGGACTTTGTGCATCTATTTAATATTATTTGCCTTCAGGAAACCTGGTGCAAAAATTTCAAAGGCATCGATGGTTTTGTATCCTATGAGCTTCCAGCATTGCCTTCAACTCACGGTAGAGCTAAAGGAGGGTTGATGGTGTTGATTTCAGTTAAATTACCTATTTCAGTGAAAAAGTTTGTTAATGTGGGGGCTCATTCACAAATTCTATGGCTTACACAAGAAATTGGCAGAAATATTCTCCTGATTAATTTCTATAATAATACATTTGATGGCACTAGACATGTTGCAATTAATGAATTAGATATGACATTGAACAATCTCGTGAAGAATTTTAATGGTGTATTTGAATTTATTTTCGTGGGGGATTTTAATGTTTCTGTGTGCCCACTATCTTCTCAGAAGGTTTGCGGAGTGTATAATCGTCTGGGGGAAGCTGACGTCCATTTTCCTCATCACACTTATGGGGAAACCTTGAACAATTTTCTGATACAGTATGACATGGAAATCATGGACAATGCTAAAAATGATGTGGGTGAAAATATTCCAACTTTTAAAGGAAGGGGCGCTAACACTATTATCGATTTTATTTGCATGTCCTCAACCATTGCTCCGCTATGCCCCTTGCCCAAGGTGATTGATATTATGTTAAGTGACCACAACTGTTTGACCACCGAATTAACTTTCTGGAACAATGATTATGTTTGTGAACAGGTTAACATTGTTAATATTGAACCTCATAGACAGAATGGGTATAGATTGAGGTGGAAGGGAGAAAAAGCGGACATAACATCAGATTCCATCATTTCTAGTTGTCTGATGGAGATCACGGCAATATTAAATCAGGATGACACCTCGTCTGACAGTATTGACCACTTTAACAGAATCAATTCTACCATTAACAAGAAGTTTACTAAAGAGGCTGAGTCCACGGTTAGGTGTAAAAGGGGCTGGTTTTATCATGCCTGCTCTACTGCCCGGAATGACCTTAAAGAGGCTTTAACAGCTATACCAAGGGATAAGAACTTGGTGATCCAACTCAGACAGGGATATAATATGACCCTTAAACGTAGAAAAGCTGAATTACAGCAGGAAGCCTGGGATGACCTTAGCCAAGCTGCAGAAACGAATAACTGTACCCTGTTCTGGTCCACGGTGAATAGTCCATTCCTAAAAGATGATAAGGCGCCAGAACTCACATCAAATGTGAGCATGGAATCTTGGATCCAACATTTTACCAATATCTTTGACTCGAGTAATTTAACAGTTTCCCATGTAAAATGCTGGCCCATCTTAGCCCTAGATATTACTACTGAAGAAGTCATGGCTAGTATAAGAACCAGTAAAGGAGGTAAGGCCCAGGGTCCGGATGGCGTTCCCATAGACGTGTATAAGACTGCACCAGAGATTTGGGGTCCACTGCTGACCAAAGTCTTCAATGCAGCCATTTGCTGTAAAATACCGTCTACTTGGGAAGAGTCAATAATCATCCCCATTTATAAGAAAAGCGACCGGGGGGACGCTAAAAATTACCGACCAATATCCTTACTGGACTCATCTGTTAAAATCATGAGCAGGGTCCTCCTAGTAAGACTAGAGGAGTGGGCAGAAACCAACGAGATCCTAAGTAATTGTCAGTTTGGTTTTAGAAAAGGCCGTGGTACCATCGAACAGTGCCTGAATTTAGAACTACTGGTAGGGAAATATACCCAGGCCAAAAAAGGGTTGCTTTATTTATGCTTCGCTGACCTAAGTAGCACTTTTGATTTGGTAGATCACGCTATATTATGGGTCAAATTATTGGAAATGGGGGCACCTGAAGGCATAATATATTTCCTGGCCCGCCTGTACGAAAAGCTCCGCACCAGTGTCCGGTATGGACCTAATGGGGAATGTACGACTAAGTTTGGGATAGGAAGAGGCATTAGACAGGGGTGCGTTTTAGCACCCCTGCTTTTTACTCTCTTCATTAATGAGGTTGATTCTGTCCTGCAGACAGTCACTGCGGATGCCCCTAGAGTTAATAATCTTAATATACCTGTACTACTCTATGCGGATGACGCAGTGTTACTGTCTAGGACTCCCTTTGGTCTTCAACGTTTGATGGACCGTTTCGTACTATTCATCAAAAATAGAAAACTGGTGATCAATAAGTCTAAAACATATGTAATGGAGTGTGGGCCGGGAAAAGCAAAAACTAAAGGTAAAACTCACTATTTAATAGATGGTGAACTGGTTAAAAAAGTTGAACATTTTTGCTACTTAGGAATTACCTTTTCCAATAATGGGAGCTGGGCCACTGAACATAAAGTCGTCAGAACAAAGATGATTAGGAGCGCCAATGGGGTCTTCTTATTTGCCAAGAAGTTGGGGAACAGACGTATTAAAGACATGTTAAAAATCTACCAAGCCAAATGTCTTTCTGCGGCCCTATACGGGGCTGGCGTCTGGGGTGTGTCACCTGCGAAGAGCCTTCAAGTAGAGGAGAATATCTTCCTGAAAAGGCTCTTGTGTTTGCCCAAGTCTACCTCCAACTCCTTGGTCCATAAGGAAACAGGGATTCAAGCCCTAAGTGATCTGATCATGTTAAGGCCCCTATTACTGTGGCGCTCAATCTGGCTTAGCGACGGTACCTCATTGAACAGAGCAATTATCGAGGACTGTCTCTCATTGGACCAGCACATAAAGATCCCTTGGATCAAATACATCATTGAATGTTCTCAAAAGATTTTCGGGACCAATGTGATCAATGATCCTTACAGTGTCTCGGACATCTCCAAATCTAAAATGAAAACTATCTTTTTGAATTATTGTAACGAAAGGCACTTTCTGGAGGATTCTAAGTTATCCACATGTGTACTGTACAATAGCATGAATGAATTTTCTGGCTTTAGTCCATATTTATCACAGGTAACTAGAGTTTCGCACCAGTTTGTACTAACCAGAATGAGGATGGGAATAGTACATTATCTTGTTGCGTGCCCTAACATTAAAATGCACCCTATTGGCCCATGTGAATGTGATAACAAATCGGAACAGAGCACTAAGCACTTTTTATTAACATGCGAATTGTATAGGGAACTACGGAAATTCTACCTGAAGCCTATGTTCAACAGATTTGGAGTGAGAAATACTACGGATGCTATGAGACTGCTTTTTAATTTGAATCATCCGGACATTTGCTTTTTTACCGCTACTTTCCTGCTTAAAGCTATTAGCGCCAGGAAAAGTATGTGTTTTTAAAAATATTCGAATATTTTAAATATTTATTCCATCCCCCTCTGGATATTTTGTATTATGTGCTTTCTTTAATGAAATATGTAATGTTTTATGAATTGTTTGTATTTGTAACTGTATGTGCTTTTATGGACATGTTTTTAAATGTTCCGAATAAAGCTTTATGAAATGAAATGAAAAAGGCAACACGTCAGCTCTGCAATTAACACAAAGAGGACACAGTACATGTTGTGTGCTTGTGCCCCACCCTTTTAGAGGATTGGAGGGAGTTGTAACGAAGGTGGGGGCATATTATCAAGGGCCGGGGATAAATATCGCTTGAATACTCATCGCCGGCTAACTCTGGAATTTATCGCCCGGTTAGCGCATTATCAACAACACACATCGCTGAGGTGATAAAAATTCCAGAGATAGTGGGGATATCGCCGTTTTCCATGGTGGAAAACGGCGATATCCTAGATGATAGGGCTTGTTGTCTTAGCCACACAATCCCCCCCCCCATGTTAGGTATGCCTTAGTCAGGAATTTAACAGACGTTAAATTCCTGGGTTAAGTTATAATGGATGAGATTTTAAATATCACTAACCCTCGTTTTCAATATGACAAAGCTGGGTTAGCGATATTTTCCCATGAGAGTCTTGTCAGGAATGCATCCTTTGCATCTCATTAGCGATGCGATGGGAGGCGTGCTGACAAGTGGTGCTGTTGCAAAGAAACACTCGCTAGTGTGTCCTTGTTAATAATGCGATAATATTATTGCCACTTTTCGCCCGAAAACGGGCTCTAAAGCAGCGATAATATTATCGCAACCCCTTGTTAATATGCCTTGTGGTGGATTGCCAGGGACAAAAGATCCTGTAGGATAGCAGTGCTGGCCCGTTTTGACCCGTCAAATACCATTCTAAACTGTGCTCTGGTCAAATTCATTTATAATTTCTCAAGAAAGGTAGAGACCTTAGATCTTGCAGCTCAAGTGCTGGCAGGTGACTAGGCTATCAACGTACCAGGTACAGGCCCCCCGAATCCATCTTTGTCTGAAACCACTCTTTCGGAATTACCTTTTTCCTGAAAACTGTAATAACAAGTGCAGGCTGATTTCATCTGGCCAGGGAGCTTAACTGTCTAGACAGAGCATGAAAGCTTGTTGCAGTGACAAAGGCTACACTTTAAAATTATTTTAGACATAGCACTTTACTCATACCCGTTTTTAAAGTCTTACAGCACAAGGCTATTTTAACCATCTTTTAGAATAATCTACTGTACTTTATCATCGACTTTACCCACTTCCATGTAAAGGTAGAAAATGTTCGGCTTTTTATGCATGCATTTTACAAAACAGTAGCCTTTCTTCGAAATATGTCATTTAGGATATAATGTTATTTAATTCATGTGACAAATTGAAAGGGTTTCTTTAAATAAATCAATAAAGTCTATTTGACAGTGAGTACTGGTATTTGTAGAATCGATGGGCAGGCCTACCATTCATTCCAAGCATAGTTCCGCTAGTTGCATATGCATCTAGACTTAAACTTACAATCTTGTTATAGTGAGAGGGTAAGCCATTCAGATCCATCTTAGGGTGGGTGACATGGAGAAATGTAGGAAGCATTTGACCAGTTAGTAGGTCACTGTTCTTTGTTACTAGATAAAGCATACAATATACAGATAACAACGTTGCTTAATTTAAAAATTTCTGAAAACAAGCAGTTCTCACATGTACACATTCTCAAGGAGAAATTAGTAGTTTGTTCACAATGTGGCTTGTGCTCATCCATTTGTTCTCATTATATTTGTTTCGTTTGATAACTTTATTGCGGTCATAGACCATAAAAGCACAGATAAAATACGTACATACACGTAATAGAATACATAAATAATTAAAAGGATGCAAAGTTATTAAACAGTAAGTTATCAAAATAATGGTATCAAACATCGCAATTGATCACAGTTTATCGCAATTCATTAGAGTGAGCCTTCTGCGCCACATACCATATAAAAAACGGGATACCGCAAACACAATAAAAGGGAAGGTGTCATATCTTAAAATTCTAACAGCTTGTACACATTGCCTTAAACCAAGACTTCTGCATAACGGTGCCAACCAGCATCTCCTTATTGTACTATAAGCTGGGCAGAGGAATAAAACGTGAACAATATCCTCTTTGATGTTGTTACAGACTGGGCAATTTCCCTCTTCTAGTCCATTCCATTTGCAAGTAAATGCCCAATAGGTAGGCAACCATGTCTTAATTGTGTATAAAGTTTTCTTGCAAGGGGAGGCTGTATTAAGTCCAAAAACTCCTCCCTCTTAGACACGAGTTTTACCTGCAAAAATTCTGTAGACAAACTGCCCAATGTTGTCGAGCTATGCAGAAGGCTTAGGTTGTAATGCCTCAAGGAGGCCAAGAGCTCTGTTCTCTTCACTCCCGGGCAGCTCACCTCTGGGGTCTCCCATAATTGGGGCATACCAATTTGATGTGCAAGGGCTTTGATATGGGCTAACCAGGTGATATTCTTGATCTTTAACTGCCCCCAGACTTCAGTGAATTCAGCTCTATAATCCTCTAGCTCAGGTACTGTCCATAGCCTTCTCCAATACAGGAGAGGTCGAGCAGCTAGCAGTTCTGAGGTGGACTCTAGGCCTAGATCTAGTCTCAGGGGTGTGAGTGGGGTGCTCTGGGGGAGGCCTATCAGGCTCCTCATAAAGGCCTGTTCTACCTTAAGAAGGCTTGGTGTACTCTTATGGCCACAGAGTTCTGCACCATACATCACAGCTGGTCTAGCTTGTGCCCCATAAATCTCAAGGGCTGGGGCAACTGGCTTAAACAGGGTTGTTCTCTGAAACTTGCCAATGCCCCCTCCGACCTGCGCCAACCTCAAAGCAGATTTGGATACCTGTGGGTCCCAACTGAAATCTTCAGTCAGGGTGACCCCCAAGTATACAAAGGTTCTCACCCTTTCCAGCGGGACACCATTTAATACAGGGTTAGGGCTAGTGCGCTTTGGGGGGTGAAAGATCATAAACTTTGTCTTTGCTAAGTTTATCTCCAATCCCCTCAGAGTGCAGAAAGATACAAAACCGTCCAGGACCCTCTGGATACCTAATGATGTTCGAGACAACAACAAGGTGTCGTCTGCGAACATCAGAGCAGGTACCCGGCCAGTGGCCAACCAGGGAGCATCACTGTCCCTGACCTTGTCCAGTTCACCCACCAGGCCATTTATATAAAGACTAAAGAGCGTGGGAGCCAGGGCGCAGCCCTGGCGTACGCCTCTGGTCATGGGGAAGCGGGCTGATAATTCCCCGTTCTTCCCACATCTCACCTTGGCGTAGTTCCCTACATGGAAGCACTTCAGGACGTCTAGCAGATAGGGCGGGAGGTCTAGTTCTTTCAGTACCCTCCATAAGCTCACCCTGGGGACAAGGTCGAAAGCAGCCCGCAGGTCTACGAAGACAAGGTAGAGGCTGCCACCCTCTACTCTTGCTGTCTTCCAAAAAAGGACCTGCAACCTAAAAATTTGGTCCAGGGTCGAGATTCCTGCTCTAAAGCCGGCCTGTAGGGTAGTCAATAATTTTTGCTCCTCCATCCACCCCAGCAATCTGTCCAGGAGGACTCGGCCCATTAGCTTCTGCGAAGTGTCCAAGAGACTAATCGGCCGGTAATTTGATGGCACTAAGGGGCAGCCCTTCTTGAAGATTGGGACAATCTCGGCTCCTGCCCAGGTGTCCGGTAACTTGGCTCCCCAAAGGACAGCATTAAATAGAACAGCCAAGTACGGCGCCCAGATTTTGGCTGGGAGCAGAAAAGATCTCCTGGTAATCTGTTGAGGCCTGGGGCTTTGTTAGGTAGCTGCCTGATGATCGCCGATTCCACCTCTTTAACTGAG
The DNA here is from genome assembly GCF_964263255.1 of Lissotriton vulgaris. Classification (NCBI taxonomy): domain Eukaryota; kingdom Metazoa; phylum Chordata; class Amphibia; order Caudata; family Salamandridae; genus Lissotriton; species Lissotriton vulgaris. Next base: position 613,047 of record NW_028254186.1, read on the forward strand.
ATACTCTCGGCATCTCCAGGGCCCACCCTCGCCCTGGCGTCCCACTGACCTATCGGATAGCCCAAGTTCGAGGCCCCCCGCAGTCGATACTCATGCGGGGGGTCTGGGGCTCGGGACATCCGGAGGGCATCATCTGGCACCAATGTCTCTGCCCCATTTGAATGTTCACTAGTGTCGGCCTCAGGGCTAGTGTAAAGCGCAGCAAAGTGCGCCTCCCAAACTGACGGAGCAATGTTTGGTTGAAGAGCCTCCCCTCCCTCTTTTACACCAGAGTTAACTATTGCCCAGAATAATTTGGCGTCTTTTGCTAGTAGGGCACCTCTTAGCTCTTCCCACCTGGCTTCTTCTCACTCCCTCTTGCCCCTATCAAGCTCCTTTTTATATAGCAGTCTGGTTGCCCTAATGTTCACTCTGTCCTTAGATTTGATTGCCGCAAGTAGCTCCTTTTTTAGTTCTTTGCATGCATCATCAAACCAGGGGTGAGATTTCGGGGCTCGCCTTTTAGTTCCACTTACAGGGTAGAAAACGTCCCCCAATACCGTAACTAGCTGCCTATCATGCAGCTCAAGTGCTGGCAGGTGACTAGGCTATCAACGTGCCAGGTACAGGCCCCCCGAATCCATCTTTGTCTGAAAGCACTCTTTCGGAATTACCTTTTTCCTGAAAACTGTAATAACAAGTGCAGGCTGATTTCATCTGGCCAGGGAGCTTAACTGTCTAGACAGAGCATGAAATCTTGTTGCAGTGACAAAGGCTACACTTTAAAGTTATTTTAGACATAGCACTTTACTCATACCCGTTTTTAAAGTCTTACAGCACAAGGCTATTTTAACCATCTTTTAGAATAATCTACTGTACTTTATCATCGACTTTACCAACTTCCATGTAAAGGTAGAAAATGTTCGGCTTTTTATGCATGCATTTTACAAAACAGTAGCCTTTCTTCGAAATATGTCATTTAGGATATAATGGTATTTAACTCATGTGACAAATTGAAAGGGTTTCTTTAAATCAAGCAATACGGTCTATTTGACAGTGAGTACTGGTATTTGTAGAATCATTGGACAGGAATGCCATTCATTCCAAGCATAGTTCCGCTAGTTGCATATGCATCTAGACTTGAACTTACTATCTTTTAATAGGGAGAGGGTAAGCCATTCAGATCCATCTTAGGGTGGGTGACATGGAGAAATGTCAGAAGCATTTTGACCAGTTAGTATGTCACTGTTCTTTGTTACTAGATAAAGCATACAAAATACAGATAACAAAGTTGCTTAATTTAAAAATCTCAGCAAACAAGCAGTTCTCACATGTACACATTCTCAAGGAGAAATTAGTAGTTTGTTCACAATGTGGTTTGTGCTCATCCATTTGTTCTCATTATATTTGTACTCGTGGGTATGCCAGTGGTGTGGCAGGCACAGATTCTATTGCATCCCTCACTCACCGAGGTATAAACTGAAGTGTGTGCCTGTAGCACCTTTCTTCTAATGCAGCACTCCTGAACAGCCCGAAGGCAAGATGTAATGCAGCAGAGAAGAGAATTGTCCACAGTATTTTCTGCAGAACTCGTACTCCACCACTCGTGAAGTGTATGACTGGTGGAGTGCGGGGTTATACTCGCTCTAGCAGTTCAGGGAGAACCTCAAGACCTGGATGTTCAACCAATAGGTACAGGCAGCATGATCCCACAGAACCTCCAGATCCTAATGGGTGAAACAACCACGCTTTACAACGCCTGATCGATTGATTAATATAGTCCTCCCCATAACGTATGGTTGAAAACTGGCATGTCCGTCCTTGCCTATTAAGTATATATTGAAATGAGAGTCAAGCCATGCTGGCATCAGTGGAACCCCATCACTACAACCACAAGACTCACGGGATCCGAGGCATAACAAAGAAGCAGGTGCATAACCACTACTTTGTTGGGATTAGGAAGGTGGTTCAAAACCGTGAGCATATGCAGCAGCCACCCTGGGGTCTCAACTGCATGGACCCCCAGGTTGGCACCTATTTGTGAGGGTTAAAGAGCCCCATCTAAATGTACAGCCAAAATTTCATGAATTTGCGCCTTGATATTTAGAGCCAATGACATCCCTTTCTGATGTGCTGCTCATGCTTGCTTCATATCCACCTTTGTAACTTATGTAAAATACTCTGGTTTGGTGGTTGCTACAGAGACGATTCTAATATAAATAAATAATAAATGAAAGTCTATGGTGCCAGTGACACGGGTACAACAAAGTGCAGATTAGCTATGTGTTCTGATATCGATGTTAATCATGGCACACATCTTCCATTCTGCATATAGACGGTGAAACATATATATCCTAGAAACAACCAAGAATCTCACTAAATCAAAATATACAATGTTTACTTCATGAATGATGATCAACCCCAGCACTGCTTACCTATTGTTAGATTTCCATTCACAATTAGATTAATCTGCATGCCTAAAAGTACAAATGCACATGTCTATTATTACAGAAGCATAAAAAGCAAATGTATGCATGGGCGCAAAAATATAAATAAATATGTTTACAGTAAAAAGGCATTGTTATAAGGAGCTTGTTATTTCTCATGCACATAACACCATAACACACATTGGTCTACATATGAATTTGCGCACACTTAAACATACACACTTAAAAACACTAAAATGTAGACTGATTATCACTAACATTTATGTGGATATAAACACATGCTCATAAACATAGTCATATGTGGAAAAACAGGAACAATAACACTTAGAAAATGTCATCACATGCCCACTCACAAAGGTCCTGAATACGAGTCTGGCTGTCCACGGACAGCCAGATTCATTGGGGGGTGGCGGTGGTGCTATTCCGACCGCCAAATTATGATCTGTGCGGTCCTACCACCACAGCCCCGCCGCAGTGGCCCGGAAACCACCATTTCCTGGCAGTGCTGAAGCGGTCAGGAGGCAGTAATATGCTTGGCGGGACAGCCATGGACCCACCAAGATATTACAGATTTCCTCTCTGCCATGGTTTTCATGATGCCTACACTGCCATGAAAACCGTGGTGGGGAGGAACCTTGTACCTTATGCCCTGTGGGTACAACAAGGTCGTAATCAGGCCAATACACAATTAAATGTTCATGAACTGATACAAACAAACACATGCATTTGGAGAATATTGGTAGCATATATATCTTCTCTGGTGTCACAAATATCATCTCCAAATTATATCATTCAGTTGGGTGCACTTTTATTAAGTCCAAACGCTTTGTAAAGTATATGTAGGACACAATGTTTCTTTCAGATTATAATTCGTTATGAAATTCTGGTACCGTTCAATACAGACATTCACTGATATCCTGATATCTTCATCTTTGCGCAAATGTCTTCATTTGTTACTTTGTATCTTCTAGTAGATATATGTGTGAGATATGTGTGTGCAGGAAGAATGAAAACACGTAACATATAGACACAATTCAAAATCTTTCAGTTATCCAAAATGTTCTATTTAACTACACGGACCTCGAGCAGACAAGGTGAGGGTGAGAAGAAATGAGTAGAATACAAACCTCAACAATGTGACTTTCACTCATTCGCACTAAGGGGCAACAAGAGACAATAGGCGGCTCACATGGGTGTGCCTCAGTATTTACCACCGCTTAGCAGAGATGTTGCAGGCCACATGAAAAGAGAAAACATGGTAATATCTTGCAGGTTCTTTCAGACAGGAGTCACGGATGCCTGGGCCAACACCAGTACAATTGCACCCAAGGTGCCACCACAGAAGAAGGTCATGCTTCACTCCTCTTCTTTCACAATATGGTGAGTTTGGCATTGACCAACCTGGGCATTTCTTGAATGGGGCTTGGCTTCAAGGGGGTGTTTGGGGTCTTACACCGCCCCACTCCCCCTAATAAAAGTAGGTTTTGATAATTAGTTGGGCATAGGAACTTTAAGTGGGTATGGAGAGCTGTCTTTCTGATTCCTCCAGAAGGCAACAACGCACAATACACTCTCTCCCTGTTATTAAAGGTCTCAAAAATGTTGGTTATATTACAAAATATTGTGTTTTCTCTCACTTAGTCCTTCTACCAATCCGCATTCCTCTCTCTTTACACTGCCCCTTATCCCCCCCCTTATTCACTCTGCATGTACTATATTGTATCATAATATTATATGCCAGCATGTTTGTTGGGAAAATCTGAAACTCTACCTATGTTCTTTGATAATGGACTTTTCACTGCCCATCGAGTTGCTGTAGAGGTACATTCATCACAAAGTACAGATTCTGCCTGTCTCCATTCTGCAGTTTGCACTGAGCAGAAACCTCATCAGACCATTAAGTCACCATGCTTTCTTTTACCAATATAAAAGCACCCAAAACCAAAGAAGCACCACCAGCATCACCTTCACCATAATGTCATGGCATTTCTTCTTGCCTACCAGGCCCCAGGTGGATGAGTACCAAGATTCGGAGGCCACTGGGCAGTACTCCAAAAGGAGGTGTCACTGCCAAAAAGAAGTCATTTCAAAATTAAATTTCAGGCAGTTTTTCTGCATCCAACTGAGGATATTATTCATGCAGTTGTTGAACTATCTGGCCACCTTTCTGCCGCAGGACCACCCAACTTGGATTCCAGTCAGAAACCAGCGGGCGGACTAGTTATGGCTTTAGCAGTGTTGGAGCGGGGTGCTGGCGTGGCGGCCTACTCCCACACTGCCATAGCCATAATAAGGCCCTTAGGGCCAGATGTAGGTAATTTCTTTTTACCGATTCTAAAATACCAACTCATACCAAATCGGTATTTCAGAATCGGAAATTGAGATGTAGGTAAAAAATCGGTAAAAATTACCGGTTCGGAATCACTCGGAATCTGAAATCGGTATTTACCGAATCGGTAATTTCCGAATCGGTAAATTCCGATTCGGTAAAACCCATTCATTCCAATGGGCCTCATGGCCCATAGGAATGAATGGGTTTTACCGATTCGGAATTTACCGATTCGGAAATTACCGATTCGGTAAATGCCGAATCAGAAATTTGAAACTGACAAACATGTGAGCCTGTGAACCAATCAGTAACACCAAACACACCCAAAAACAAAGCTACAGTGGAATCAACCAATCAGAATCAAGCACCCCTCCCCAGTACCTGGGAGTGGCCACACCCATGCAGGTGCAGAAACCAACAGTCAGGAGAGCAGGGGACAGACAGAGGAGCAGGCTTCCCTGAGCTTACCTGAAAAGCACCATGGAGAGTCAAGATGGACAGAGGGATGCAGCAGAGCGCAGGAGAAAATTGAAATTCAGCCCTGATGAACTGCAGGTGCTTGTTGCAGAGGTTGTGAAACATTACAGCAAAATATTTGGGAAACAATCACTGCATGTTGCAGAGTCTATCAAGCGCACTACCTGGATTGATATTCAAGCAAAGGTAAATGCCATTGGTGTCACCCACCTTGAAATTGACGATTTAAAAAAAAAGGTGGTATGACCTTCGCATAATTACCAAAACAAAACTAGCTGCCCACAGAAAAGAAGCTGCAGCAACAGGGGGAGGCAGAAACCAAGCACCACGACTCACCGACATTGAGGAGCTTTTTGAATCCACCCTTGAGCCGGAATGCATCCATGGCATTGGGGACGCTGACAGCTCCGCAAGAGCTGCAATGAAACAAGGTAAGATGCATGTACATCATCATTAACCCATTTACCTATTTCCCTTCCACACTCTGTGTGCCTACATCACACTCCAGAACAGGTTTTACTAATGCCCAGCAATGCATCATGGGAGACGTAGTCATAGGTAGATAACTCTATGCAGTCAGCATACCATACAGCAAGGGATGCGACACACTACTAGCATAAGCAAATGAGGAGCAGGCAAATATGTGATGGTAGTGGGATTTAATCAAGACACACAGGTGAACCACTCCACTGACACAATGTCCATGTCTGTCCACAGGAGAGTCATCGCGCAGCACAGCAATGGATAGGGAGAAGAGGAGAGAAGAAGCTGGTCCCAGCACAGTACAAGGAGGGAAGGAAACAGAGCAGGCAGCCAAGACACCTGAGGACACAACCACACCACAGCCTCAGTCTCCTCTTTTGTTTGGGACTCAGGAGTCAGGAGCAGCTGCACAGTCACCCACACCAACAACTCTGTCACCTGTGCAGGAAAGGGCAAGGTGGCTTGATGTGCCCCCTCCCCGCATTCTAGAAACATCTGAGGAGGAAGAGGAGGAGGGTGACATGGCAAGCAATGCACCAGAGTCAGTCAACGCTGAGCAGCAGCCCACTCCAAGAGCTGTGCGGGCCAGTGTCCGAGGACGAAGGTCACGGGAGAGAGCTGAAGGGCAGTACGGTCAGGGGGTCTTCTGCGGTCTGGAGGCCTCCATGGTCAAGGTCCAGCGTCTGCAGGCAAAGGCAATGATGGGTGTTCAGAGTCAGGCGCGCAGCATCAACAATAAGCTTGAAAATATTGCCAAGGGCATAGGAAACATTTCGGACCGCATGCAGCCGCTGGCAAATGGCATGACAGACATGACCCAGTGCATGACTGTCCTGTGTGACAAATTGGACAGGGACTACTTGGAGAGGTGCAAGGCTCGTGTGGATGTGCGGCAGCAGACAAAAGCCTTAAACCGATTTGCAACTGCAACCTCCCTGCTGTGCAGATGGTCAGTAGCGATGCAGGATGCTATTGTTCAGTGCTGCACCAATTTATCTGTGGGTTTGGGCAGAGTGACCTCTGCCATGGAGCTGATGCTCATACAACAGACAGCCACTCAAGGTGACACATGTGTGACTGAAAGTGAAGAATCAGCCAAAAGGAGTGGCGCAAGCACTCCTGTCCCAGAAATTCACAGGAGTGGCAGGCATCATTCGACAGAGACCGGCCACACCGAAAGCCATGACACACAGCCACATCAGTCCCACCCTGTAATCCGTGGACGTAAACATTGACTATGCCCTCCGCCCAAAGGACAGGTCACAGTGGTGTTAACTGTGACCACCCAGTCATGGACATTGATATTTTGTGTAACCATTGTGTGGTATCATTGCACTTGCGAAAATTAAGCTACGTACATCATAATCTTAGCCTGTCTGTGTCTCATTACTCACTCAGAAATATTGCTGTGTGATCTCTGCCCGTCTTAGTCTCCCATCTGTATCTGGTGCTGCTACTGTAGCATAGGGCTCTGTCTGTTCTGTGTCATCATCAATGTCCTCATGATGTGTTATCTCCACCTTTGTGCCTTCCTTGGTGGCGAGATTGTGTAACATGACACAGGTCGCAATGGTTTTGCAGCACATGAATGGAGTGTTCTGGCGTGCCCCTCCATTCTTGTGGAGGCAGCGAAACCTGCTCTTGAGGAGTCCAAATGTGCGCTCCACAACGTTGCGTGTAGATCTGTAAGCCACATTGTAACGCCTTTCACTCCTGGTGGATGGGTTGAGGTAGGGGGTGAGCACAAAGGACCGCAAGGCATATGCACTGTCGCCTCGGGGGGGAGAAAGATTAACATTAGTTGCATGTACATGATGCATTAATCTACTGTGAGTGTCAGGGTGTGTCAATGTCATTTACATAGCAGGTATCCGTTTCCAAATTCTCCGGCAACTAGGCGTGTGTATATCCCACTATTCTGGAATATGTTCGAATCATGGGTACTCCCAGGGAATTTCGCAACGATGTCTGTGATGATGTTGCCAGCGTTGCATATGACCTGCACATTGATGCAGTGCGTCGACTTCCGGTTCATGTATATGTGTTCGGTGGCTGCAGGTGGACATAGTGGTACGTGGGTGCCATATATGCAGCTTTTCATGTGAGGGAACTGCGCCAGTTGATAGAAATCAGTCTTGGTCTTTGCAAGTTCCGCAGGTGTGTCAGGGAATGAAATGTAATGCTCCATCCTCTGCATCATGGCATCAAGGAACGTCCGGAAGAAACGGGACAGGCAGCTCTGGAACACACCACCCACTGCAGCTATCACACTCTGGTAGCTCCCAGAGGCAAACAGGTGTAGGCTGTACAGCACCTGCACATGGGGTGGGATGGCGTGGGCCCTGGGTGTTGGGTGCTCCAGGAGTGGGTGTAGGTCCCTGATCAGGTCCTGGATGGTTTGCGGATGTAGCCTGTACCTCTGGACTATTTTTGGCTCTGTCAGTTGGAAAAGTGTTATTCTCGGCCTGTACACTTGTTCCTCCGTTTGCCATTCCCTCTCTCCTGCTGCCTGTAGTCTTTGGCGCCTTGCAATGACGTAGAAAGCCGCCATTCTGCTTACATTGTTGCATTTTGAGACTCTTTTTATAGCCTTCACCTGGTTACCACCTGCATTCAATCCATGGTAAATATCGACTCCAAAATACTGAATTTCCATAAATTCGGTATTTTTCGTGTTTCCTACATCTCCATGCCCATTATTTTACCATTCCTTATTTACCGATTCGGTAAATAAGAATTCGGTGAATGTGAAATAGGAAAATTCCGCGTCAGTAAAAAACCAAATTATACAGACTCATATTTACCGATTCAGAATTATACCGACTCATGTTTACCGATTCGGAATTATCCCGACTCATGTTTTCCGATTCGGTAGAAATTAGACTCCTACATCTCATTTCATGGATACCGGTCGGTAACGGGCGAAATTACCGATTTTCGGCCGTTACCGACTGGTATTGGCCGACCTCCGTCTGGCCCTTAGTGTTATAATTGTCCCTCTGCATGTTTTCACACAGAGTGCCTCTGTGTTATCAGACCTTCAACCAGCAGGGCAAGGAGGAGGGAGCCTTCATTTACCAGAGTACGGACAAACTTGGTTTCAGCTCCGTAGGCCCAACCTTGGACCAGGAAGGACATCAGTGGGTAATCTGTAATCTGATTTCATTCTGAACAGCTTGGGTGCAAAGACATCTCTACTCTGAATGATCAAATGTCAGTTTTTATGAAATAAACTTACCACTGCGTAATCTAACTGACTGTGAATGACAAGTGAGGCAGAAACTTGGTGCAAATATCAATCCAGAACCAGTATCCTTTACATACATCACCTCTGTGCACATATCATTGTTATTTTTCAGATGTGGTCCAAACAACCCTAAAATGTAAATATTTAGTGCATCTTGGCCAGACTAAATATCCTAATCTGCTGATAAACTAAAGAGAAAACATTGCTGTTCAAGCTGAATATGCCTTTGTGTCATAAAAATGTGTAAATAGCTCAGTTACAGCTGACAAAGGGAGATCGCTAAAATCAGGCTAACACCACCAAGTACATTTGAAAATGGAGTCTAGTTTAGGAGTTCATATCAGCGCCACATTTACAACCAACCTATGAATGGTAAAACAATGATACACTATGGACACCATGGACAAAAACATTCTATATGTATCTTGAGGTTTAGAGGAAGTGGCCCTGTGAAATGCAGAGCGCTGCAGATGAAATAAGGGGCAGGTAAGCAACCCATAAGTACTGCCTTGAGAGCTGCTTGCATACTCTTACAAACATTAAAATAAAAAGAGGCAAAGCAAAGAAATATAAGGGGAGCTATAAAAGGAGAAAGTACAAAAGTAAAGGACTGTTCAAACAAGCATATTCAGGGGAATGGATTCACATGATCAAAAAATTGCATCATTCACTGGTCAAAAGAGCCAATGACTGATGAAGACTGAACCATTACCCATGTAGTTCGCTGACATGGATGAAAACAGGGTGTGAATGACACTCAGACTGACCAATGGCAGAAAAGAGTGGATCTATTTGAACTTAGGATGTTAGAGGCCAGATATATTTTAGAAATGGACTCCATGGTTTAAACAGAGAAAATAAATATAAGAAGAATGCAAAAAATAATGAACGCATGCACATTCACTTTTAGCTTCCTTTGACTGAAGCTGCCATGTATTTGACTGCCCACTTAATTGGGGGCGTTTTTAAATGTTGCTTTTATTTATATGGCTTTTCAGAAACACTGCCTGTAAGAATTGAAAGAAGAGTTTAGTCAGTAGGGAAAGTGAATGGCAGTGATCGCATTAGTATAAGGTTATGCCAACTTGGGCTGTTTCCATTTAAATAATTTCTTTGTGAAGAAGGTTATAGAGGGCCATCTGTAGTGGGTTCAATCATAAATGAATCATCATTCATATCTTATGCACTACAATGAGTTTGTGGTTTTCGCTGTTAAACATTCAAAAGTGTTTGTAGAATCTGATTAAGAACCATTTGAGGAACTGTTTCCCATTGATTTGAATATTTGTATGAGAATTATTTTTGAGGGTAGACTGATTTAGAAATTAAAGACAAGGAGACAAGCTACCGGGGACCAGTTTCTGGCATTTCAGCCGTCTTCGGCCCGGCTTTCTTGAATCCTGATGGTGCAGTGAGAAAGGGACTCATGTCTGAGTATACCCTGCCACACCTATAGTGACCAAAAACGATTCAGAAAAGGGGGTGGTGATGAACAGATGTAAGTCCCTTGCTCATTGCACCATCAGGATTCAAGCAAGCCGGGCCGACGATGGCTGAAATGTCAGAAACCGGTCCCCGGAAGCTTGTTTCCTTCCCAGTGTAAGAATTGGCTTGATAGTTTGGTTTGCCCTGTTCCCATCATGCACTGGGACAGCAACAGGCTAATTTGCATATAGCCAGGTTCTGAACTGGGATGGTGCAGTGAGCTAAAAAACAGTTTTGGATCTAGCCCTGATCTCTTGACTGGGTGAGAGTATTCTGCTTAATTCAGAAACTCTGTCCATCACCACCCCTTGTTGTTAAATATTTTGTCCACCCTAAGTGTGGAAGGGTATACTCAGATGTGAGTCCCTTGCTCATTGCACCATCAGGATTCAAGCAAGCCGGGCCGACGATGGCTGAAATGCCGGAAACCGGTGCCCGGAAGCTTGTTTCCTTCCCAGTGTAAGAATTGGCTTGGTAGTTTGGTTTGCCCTGTTCCCATCATGCACTGGGACAGGAACAGACTAATTTGCATATAGCCAGGTTCTGAACTTGGATGGTGCAGTGAGCTAAAAAACGGTGTTGGATCTAGCCCTGATCTCTTGATTGGGTGAGAGTATTCTGCTTAATTCAGAAACTCTGTCCATCACCACCCCTTGTTGTTAAATATTTTGTCCACCCTAAGCGTGGAAGGGTATACTCAGATGTGAGTCCCTTGCTCATTGCACCATCAGGATTCAAGCAAGCCGGGCCGACGATGGCTGAAATGCAAGAAACAGGTCCCCCGAAGCTTGTTTCCTTCCCAGTGTAAGAATTGGCTTGGTAGTTTGGTTTGCCCTGTTCCCATCATGCACTGGGACAGGAACAGACTAATTTGCATATAGCCAGGTTCTGAACTGGGATGGTGCAGTGAGCTAAAAAACAGTGTTGGATTTAGCCCTGATCTCTTGACTGGGTGAGAGAATTCTGCTTAATTCAGAAACTCTGTCCATCACCACCCCTTGTTGTTAAATATTTTGTCCACCCTAAGCGTGGAAGGGTATACTCAGATGTGAGTCCCTTGCTCATTGCACCATCAGGATTCAAGCAAGCCGGGCTGACGATGGCTGAAATGCCAGAAACTGGTCCCCGGAAGCTTGTTTCCTTCCCAGTGTAAGAATTGGCTTGGTAGTTTGGTTTGCCCTGTTCCCATCATGCACTGGGAGAGGAACAGACTAATTTGCATATAGCCTGGTTCTGAACTGGCATGGTGCAGTGAGCTAAAAAAACGGTGTTGGATCTAGCTCGATCTCTTGACTGGGTGAGAGTATTCTGCTTAATTCAGAAACTCTGTCCATCACCACCCCTTGTTGTTAAATATTTTGTCCACCCTAAGCGTGGAAGGGTATACTCAGATGTGAGTCCCTTGCTCATTGCACCATCAGGATTCAAGCAAGCCGGGCCGACGATGACTGAAATGCCAGAAACCGGTCCCCGGAAGCTTGTTTTCTTTCCAGTGTAAGAATTGGCTTGGTAGTTTGGTTTGCCCTGTTCCCATCATGCACTGGGACAGGAACAGACAAATTTGCATATAGCCAGGTTCTGAACTGGGATGGTGCAGTGAGCTAAAAACCGGTGTTGGATCTAGCCCTGATCTCTTGCCTGGTTGAGAGTATTCTGCTTAATTCAGAAACTCTGTCCATCACCACCCCTTGTTGTTAAATATTTTGTCCACCCTAAGCGTGGAAGGGTATACTCAGATGTGAGTCCCTTGCTCATTGCACCATCAGGATTCAAGCAAGCCGGGCCGACGATGGCTGAAATGCCAGAAACCGGTCCCCGGAAGCTTGTTTCCTTCCCAGTGTAAGAATTGGCTTGGTAGTTTGGTTTGCCCTGTTCCCATCATGCACTGGGACAGGAACAGACTAATTTGCATATAGCCAGGTTCTGAACTGGGATGGTGCAGTGAGCTAAAAAACGGTGTTGGATCTAGCCCTGATCTCTTGACTGGGTGAGAGTATTCTGCTTAATTCAGAAACTCTGTCCATCACCACCCCTTGTTGTTAAAGAGATAGTAACCAGCACCAAAATCATTCCCTACAAAGGTAATGTGATATTTCATGTAACAAATAACCCATCTGAAGACTTTAATACAGAGAAATAACAATCTGCCCCCTAAATGTATGCTAATTTTAACATATGCTTTTTACAATCATAATGTCAAGCCTGATGAATCTCAATAACTTTTCATAACAAACAGTCAGATTTATGGCAACAGAAATGTGTTTTCCTAGTAAATCAATCAGGCCTGTAGCTGTTAATAATGGTTTATCATTGTTACCATCTGAGACCTCTTTTACTGACTTTAAGCTTTCTCACAAGTAACCATCAGGCATACAGTCATAAAATTGAATACTATATGCAAATTACAGCTGGAAAAGTAAACTACCATCTCTCCTAAGAGGGCCTAACAATGATTCTAACAGTACAAATCTTCTATATCCACAGTTTGACAGAGAGGGTAACCAGCACCAAAATGCATGGCTACTATGGTAATCTGTGAGATTCCAAGTAACAAAATACCTATCTTCAGGCTTTTATAAAGAGTAATAACAATCTACCCTTAAATGCCTATTGACATTAACATATGCTTTTATTTATTTATTTATTTATTTATTTATATGCTTATTTCGCGCCTGAATCAGCCCCGAAGGGGTATATCCGCGCGTAGCTTCTGAGCAGGTATCATGGAACTACCAAGGACATATGGCTACTGCAACTGCGGGGGAAGACATTAGTCTTGGGAAAAAAGATATGTTTTTAACTTCCTTCTAAAGGACAGATGGTTGGAGGTATGTCTTAGCAATGGGGGCAGAGAATTCCAGAGCATCGGGCCCTTAAGTGAGATGGCCCGTCCTCCCTGTCTTGCTCTCGTCACCCTAGGGACCTGAAGCAGCATAGTGCTACTGGAGCGTAGAGCACGTCTTGGTAAGTAGGGGACAAATATGTCTCTTAGATATTGAGGGCCGGATCCGTAGATACATTTGTGCATTATACAACATACTTTGAAGTCAATGCGCTGTTTCACCGGAAGCCAGTGAAGTGAAGAGAGGAGAGGGCGTGAGGGAGTACGGGGCAAAGCATTTAAAATGAGTCTTGCCGCGGTATTCTGTACCACCTGCAGCCTACCCAGCTGTTCTTGATTGGCAGAAATAAGCAGTCCATTGCAATAATCCATCCGGCCGATGACCAGTGCTTGTACCAGCGTCTTCCTATGGATGTCAGGTAGGAAGGGGAATATGCGTCGAAGCAACCCTATCACTCGGAAACAAGATCCCGTGACTTGGTTGACGTGGTCTTTTAGGATCAATGCTTGATCTAGACGCACCCCCAGATTTTTTACGGTCTGCTTTGGTACCGGAACAGGTCCTAGCTCAGATGGCCACCAGTCGGGGGACCATAGCAGTGTGGCCCCTCCAAACAACATGACTTCAGTCTTGGTCACGTTGCATTGGAGGAAGTTGTGGGCCATCCAATCTGCCACGGCTCGCATACCATTTTGGAAAGATTCTATAACCGTTGGTGTAAGAGTTTGGAAGGGAAACAGCAGCTGGGTGTCATCAGCATAGGAGATTGGGGTGAACCCGTAAGATCTTATGATGTCAGCCAAGGGGGCCACATATACGTTAAATAACGTGGGGCTCAAGCAAGAGCCCTGTGGCACACCCTTGGTCAGCTTCCTACAGATGGAGTTGTAGGAGCCTAATTTGACACCTTGTTGGCGGTCCGCAAGAAAGCTTTCTAACCAAGCCATGGCAGCCCCTTTTATTCCCACCTCCCTCAACCGGCCGAGAAGGATGTCATGCGACACCGTGTCGAAGGCAGCAGACAAATCCAATAGCACCAGAATCACTGAGCTCCCCCCATCAAGTGACATCCTGATAGTATCGGTCACTGACAGGAGAGCTGACTCTGTGCTATGGTTAGGCCTAAAACCAGATTGAGAGTGGTCTAGGCCGCCCGCTGCCTCGATGTAGATGGACAGGTGTGCGTTGACGTGTTTCTCTGCAAGCTTACCAAAATAGGGTAGGAGGGAGATTGGTCGGAGGTTGGAAAGTTCCGACCACGGGAGAACAGCATTCTTGCGGATGGGGTTCACCACCGCTCTCTTCCACACAGTGGGCACGTTTCCCTTCTTTAGGGACTGATTTATTACCTCTTGAATATAGGGGCCTAGCAAAGGACTCAGGGGGATTAAGATTTTGGCAGGAATCAAATCTTCTGGAGACCCAGATTTTACATGGGTCATTAGTGTTTCAAGTTCTTCACTATTAATGGGAGGGAAGGTGGTCAGAGAGAAATTGGTGTTCTTATTGGGGAGAGGTGTATTCAAAGTACCTCTTTCTGTTTGGGACACCAAAATCTTGTCATAAATGGAGTCAATTTTATTTTCGAAATATAGAGAGACTTCCTCACACAGACTTTGAGAAAAATCATCTAAGCCTACACTAGCAGTTGGCTTGACGAATGTCTCAAGGATCCGATATAATTCTTTGGGAGAATTACCAGCTTGTGTGAGTTGTTGCGTTATGCAATTTTTGCGGGCGGCTTTAACATGTTTGTAATAATTAGCTTGTGCTGCCCGGTGGGCCTTCTTATTATCTTCCGAATGACATTTTCTCCACCTCTTTTCTATCCTCCTACATTCTTGTTTCTCCGTTCTGAGAGCCTCTGTGTACCACTTTTCCTGTCTGGCTACAGGGAATTGCTTGAATGTTTTCAGGGGGGCAATTTTATCTATGGCAGTGGTAAGTGAATTTTGGAATGTTGTTAAACAATGTTCCACATCATCTATGTCCTTAATGTCAGGTTTTTCCCAGGCATTTTGAAGTGCCTCCAGTGTGAGCTTGTGCCATTGTCTACGTGTAACAGGGGGTAGGGATTTCTTATGGGATCCTTTATTGATTTGGAATACATTAAATTCCAGTAAAAAGTGATCAGTCCACTCTAGTTGTACCGGTGTTTTACATGATATATTATCAAAATTAGTGTGTATTAAATCAATACAATGTCCACCTTCATGTGTGGGGCCCTCATTTTTTTGCGTGAGGCCAATAGTCGCTAAGTCATCAGCAAGACTCCTAGTGTTTGACAGTTCAGGCTGATCAGTATGAACATTAAAATCCCCTAAGAGTAGGAAGTCTTCCTTAGCTCGTATATGTGGGCCAAGTATTTCCAAGAGGGAGAGAGAGAACTTGGGGCATGGTACAGGTGGACGGTAAAGAAGAGCTCCCTTACAGGTTTTTCTATTAGGGAAAGTGATTCTATAAATCATTATTTCCAGTTGTGCACAGCATTTTCTTTCTAGAATATCTAGTTTGAGGTCTTCTTTATAGACTATGGCAATTCCGCCACCTACTTTGTCGGGGCGGTCTGCATTATGAAGTTTATAGCCTTTTGGCACTCCTAGGGCAATGGCAGATACAGTATGAGGCTTTAGCCAAGTCTCAGTGATGTAGCAAATGTCTGGGGTGATAGTATCAATCAGATCCCAGATGGCAAATTGGTGCTTCGGCATCGATCGGGCATTTATTAAAATGCAGTGCAGATTATCAGTCAGCATATGGGATTTGTTCAGCTTTGGAAAAGTAATGGTGCTAAAATGACAGTTTAGACAAGAAAAGGGTCCTTCTGGACATGGCCAGTTATCTCTTAAATGGCAGGGAGTAACAGATTTTCTAAGATTCAATAAAGCAGAAGCTTCATACCTGATGCATTTGGAATAGGGCGGCATAGTGGAGCCCCTGGTCCCGTCCTGTCGCGGACGGGCGCAGACGGGCAGCTCTTTGGCTGGTCTTCGGCTGGTATGAGGCTGCGCGCAACCGCTGCGCGCCTCCGAGGAGGCGGGGGCTAAATAGCCCCCAGAAACCGCTAGAGCGCTAACCGCTCCCGGAAGTGCCTGGCCCTCACCTGTCCGCCCTCCGCACAACGGTAACGAATTACCGAGTCGGAACGAGGCGGGCAGGAAGAAAGATCGAGACCAGCACTCCGGTGAGAAATAAAACTTTAAAACAAGTATTAAATGTGATAAGTGCTAAAAGTGCACGTGTAAGTTTAAAAGTACATGAAGGTTTAAAATATGCAATGCAGCTCAATATTGTCAAGTTGGTCTCAGGAAGTGCGAGATACCAGACAGCGCGCTAGCGGTATGGAGACACTGCCACCGTCTCCCACCGCAGCTGCGCTTTCAAAAGTCTCCGCCTAAATAGCCCCCAGAAACCGCTAGAGCGCTAACCGCTCCCGGAAGTGCCTGGCCCTCACCTGTCCGCCCTCCGCACAACGGTAACGAATTACCGAGTCGGAACGAGGCGGGCAGGAAGAAAGATCGAGACCAGCACTCCGGTGAGAAATAAAACTTTAAAACAAGTATTAAATGTGATAAGTGCTAAAAGTGCACGTGTAAGTTTAAAAGTACATGAAGGTTTAAAATATGCAATGCAGCTCAATATTGTCAAGTTGGTCTCAGGAAGTGCGAGATACCAGACAGCGCGCTAGCGGTATGGAGACACTGCCACCGTCTCCCACCGCAGCTGCGCTTTCAAAAGTCTCCGCCTAAATAGCCCCCAGAAACCGCTAGAGCGCTAACCGCTCCCGGAAGTGCCTGGCCCTCACCTGTCCGCCCTCCGCACAACGGTAACGAATTACCGAGTCGGAACGAGGCGGGCAGGAAGAAAGATCGAGACCAGCACTCCGGTGAGAAATAAAACTTTAAAACAAGTATTAAATGTGATAAGTGCTAAAAGTGCACGTGTAAGTTTAAAAGTACATGAAGGTTTAAAATATGCAATGCAGCTCAATATTGTCAAGTTGGTCTCAGGAAGTGCGAGATACCAGACAGCGCGCTAGCGGTATGGAGACACTGCCACCGTCTCCCACCGCAGCTGCGCTTTCAAAAGTCTCCGCCTAAATAGCCCCCAGAAACCGCTAGAGCGCTAACCGCTCCCGGAAGTGCCTGGCCCTCACCTGTCCGCCCTCCGCACAACGGTAACGAATTACCGAGTCGGAACGAGGCGGGCAGGAAGAAAGATCGAGACCAGCACTCCGGTGAGAAATAAAACTTTAAAACAAGTATTAAATGTGATAAGTGCTAAAAGTGCACGTGTAAGTTTAAAAGTACATGAAGGTTTAAAATATGCAATGCAGCTCAATATTGTCAAGTTGGTCTCAGGAAGTGCGAGATACCAGACAGCGCGCTAGCGGTATGGAGACACTGCCACCGTCTCCCACCGCAGCTGCGCTTTCAAAAGTCTCCGCCTAAATAGCCCCCAGAAACCGCTAGAGCGCTAACCGCTCCCGGAAGTGCCTGGCCCTCACCTGTCCGCCCTCCGCACAACGGTAACGAATTACCGAGTCGGAACGAGGCGGGCAGGAAGAAAGATCGAGACCAGCACTCCGGTGAGAAATAAAACTTTAAAACAAGTATTAAATGTGATAAGTGCTAAAAGTGCACGTGTAAGTTTAAAAGTACATGAAGGTTTAAAATATGCAATGCAGCTCAATATTGTCAAGTTGGTCTCAGGAAGTGCGAGATACCAGACAGCGCGCTAGCGGTATGGAGACACTGCCACCGTCTCCCACCGCAGCTGCGCTTTCAAAAGTCTCCGCCTAAATAGCCCCCAGAAACCGCTAGAGCGCTAACCGCTCCCGGAAGTGCCTGGCCCTCACCTGTCCGCCCTCCGCACAACGGTAACGAATTACCGAGTCGGAACGAGGCGGGCAGGAAGAAAGATCGAGACCAGCACTCCGGTGAGAAATAAAACTTTAAAACAAGTATTAAATGTGATAAGTGCTAAAAGTGCACGTGTAAGTTTAAAAGTACATGAAGGTTTAAAATATGCAATGCAGCTCAATATTGTCAAGTTGGTCTCAGGAAGTGCGAGATACCAGACAGCGCGCTAGCGGTATGGAGACACTGCCACCGTCTCCCACCGCAGCTGCGCTTTCAAAAGTCTCCGCCTAAATAGCCCCCAGAAACCGCTAGAGCGCTAACCGCTCCCGGAAGTGCCTGGCCCTCACCTGTCCGCCCTCCGCACAACGGTAACGAATTACCGAGTCGGAACGAGGCGGGCAGGAAGAAAGATCGAGACCAGCACTCCGGTGAGAAATAAAACTTTAAAACAAGTATTAAATGTGATAAGTGCTAAAAGTGCACGTGTAAGTTTAAAAGTACATGAAGGTTTAAAATATGCAATGCAGCTCAATATTGTCAAGTTGGTCTCAGGAAGTGCGAGATACCAGACAGCGCGCTAGCGGTATGGAGACACTGCCACCGTCTCCCATAATTAATGTCAGTCCTAACGCCTCTATCGTAACTTTTCATTATATACACTCTATCCTATAACCTTATCATCATTGGCTTGTCGCTATAAGCAACTCTACTGTGTTGGTTCATAAGAGTTCACACAAGGCAAAAATCAGGTATACCTAAACTAAATTACATTATGTACAAAATACAGTTGGCAAAGAAATCCAAAATCCTGTCTATTTGATCCTAATAGGGATTCCCATAGTGCAAATTGTCTATCCCCACTGTTTGTTTAGGTGGGTCACCAACACCAAATCCCATGCCTACTGAGTTGATATGCAACATTTCTTGCACCAAAATGACAGCTGCAGGCTTTATCACAGTGTAATAACAATTCCATCAAGCTGTTTGCTTGTAACATATACTTTCACAATGAGTAAGTAAGGTTGCTTTGTCATAACGTTGCATAATGAACAGATCAAACATAGGGAATCTGACATAGCTTTCCCATGTGAACTGATAGACCACTACACTTTACCAATGACTTGACAGTATATCAAACCTAGGCCTACATAAGTGAGCAGAAACTGACAACCATCAGGCATACATTTTAGAAAATGACAAATATGTAAAGAATTCCAGTTTTATCAATAATTCTCAAAATGCAACACTTCTATAATCATGGTTTATAAGAGGGGGCAACCCACACTAAAACCTTTCCTATTATGGTCATCTATTACATTCCATGTAACAAAAACCTATCCATAGGCTTTCATTCATAGCAATAACAATCAAGCCTTAAACATCTATTGACTTTAACATATACTTTACATAATCAATTTTGTTCTGCTTATTGCTAACATCCCAACGTAAGCTCTTTGTACTGAGATTAACTTTTCCACAAGGCAACCAACTTCATAAAAGTACTAATGTATACATAATTATCTTGACAAAGCAAAATAGTCAACATAATCTCTCCTAAGATTCCCTAATAAGAATTATTGTAGCACATATCTTCTATTCAACCAGTTTGTTCAGATAGATCAGCATCACCAAAAGCCTTAATATCTGGAATTCCATGCAACAAAATATTTATCTGTAGGCTTTATTATAGAGTAATAGCAATTCACACCTAAATGCCTATCAAATTTATCATATGGTTTTCATAATAAATGCATCAGGCCCAGTACTATTTCATAATGAACAGATCAGATTTATAACTATCCTCATTGGATTGTCACCATAACCATATAACTCTTGCTGCATTGAGTATACTTTTCGACAAAAGTCAAAAAGTGCAATACGTGTGTTTGTGTGTGTGTTTGCGTTTACAGTATTTAACTCTTTCTTGAAATGCATTTATGAAACTAAAGTACAGATGTTTTTATATAAATATATTACATGATAAAAGCCAAATGTGTTAATATTTTTAATGGTATGACCAGAAACCATATCAATTTAGTCAGCAAATGTATAAGGCTTTATTTGTGCTGTTACTAAATGGTGATTCATTAATATAATGTATCATGCCAGGTTAAAGAAATGGGATAGAGTAGCTATGGAACGTTTAAATCTTTTCATGGTACCAAATTCTGTCCCAGCAGTGATCCAAATGTATTTGAGATAGCATGTTTGTCCTTATGAATATTGATAATGTGGACCTAAACGTTGAACTTTTCCCATTTATTGGACCACTGTATATGAATTATCTTTTGCATCTTCATGTACATGAGATATAGCTGATGGTTCAAAGAAGACTTTAAAATGTGAGTTTATTATTTTGTGTACTTGTATATGATATGTTTGTATGTTTTGTGGTTGGTGAAACCTAGGTCTCTCCATAGTTTATATGTAAAAAAACATTAACTAAAGAATTTTTTTGATAATGATTGTAGCACAAGAATCTGTTGATAGCCATTTGACCACCTCTTCCCCTCGTTACAAAATGCCATCAATCACCCAAGACACTCTCGCCCGAGCAACTACACCTTTAACGCCAACCGCTCCCCTGAGCAACAACCACACCCATAATCACTCCCTACCACACCTACCTACCAACACCAAACAGTGGCACGCCCCAGACAAGACCCTACAACCCCCTAACCATCATCTACCCACTCCCCATCTAAATTACTCTCTCCCACTATGAACTACCAAAACGAATCCTCAGTCATGGAATTCTATCTCACTCACTCTACCCATGAGCCAGAGGCGACCACACGAATCACCCCATGTCCAAGGCCACACACAGGAATAACTCAGGCAACACCCTCCCATGACAGCCAGCATCCTGAAGCTCTCACCCCACTCTCTAGGAGACGAATCAGAGACTCGCTTTACTGGAAAGCTAGCTTGAAACGGAAATCGAGGGAATCAACTGCAGTGTAGTTCCTATATTCCCAATAGGCTCTGCGCATTGGAATAATATACACTCAAGATTTGACATAGGATTGAGGTCAATAATCAATATGTCTCTATCGAGTATACTGTGTGTGCCAGCTAACTCAGAGGTCACTAGAAACTTTCTTGAATAAACAAGAAGAGATTAGTCTCTGACAACCGCATAAACATGTCAACTTTGTTTCCCCTAGAACCGGAACAATATCTTCAGAGTTGTGGAAAAAATAGATAACTATTTCACTCAGTCAATCGTGCATGCTTCGTTTCTACAGAGTTGCACAGAAATAGAGAGAAGGGTGTTTCAATGAAAAGGGTTTATTGAACAGTCTTCTTTCTCATGCAAGAGAGGTGAACTGCTACAATAGTTAGACAGAATGCAAACTGTAATGCGTAAAGCGTAAACAGTCATATGAAATAATACTGTAATAGCATTGTGTGTTGCTATCATGTATATCAAAATGAATACATAAATAACACAGGCTAAAATACTCAACTGGTGCTTCTAAAATACGCCTACCCCAGTGAGCCTAACCGAGGTCTAGTACGAGGGAAGAAGTAGGTGCTGTCTTTAGCATAGGTTTAGTTTTGCCAAGAATTGCCAAAGGTTTCTCTAGGTTCAAATCAGCACCATACCTTAGAATGAGAGTAGGTGGTATCTTTTTCCCGGGACTTGATTTCCCAACACCTCGCAAGGGGAGTCAGAAACACTGGAGCTGGATTCTTGGCAGGAGGATGACAGCTTCTGGTCAGTGTGTCAGCTGGAGAGTTGGCTTCCTTCGGCACTTGCTGTAGAGAGCTGCGCCGTGCAAGTAGATACTCGAACAGCACCGAACCACACCGTGCTTTGTCATAGCAAATGAAGGTATATTTATACCTTGAAGGTGTTTAGGAATGCCAGCATTGACATAAAGTCAGGCATATAAACGTCATGAATGAACCCCTAAGGAATTTCTGTTCATGCACAATAAACGAGTTCTTGGAGAAATCAATATCCACGCAAGGAGAAGTCCCTAACGGCTTAGGAGTCTGGTTTTCGAAGAAATCGTTGTGATGTAGATGAACGGATGGAAGTAGCCAGGCCTGTGTTTGGGTAGCATGGGCTATGACTAAATAAGGACTGGATTTCTATGCCTATATAAGGGCAAAGCGAATTGTACCCATATAAAAGCATGAAACAGGAAATTCATTTGGAATCTAAAATCGAACAAAACACAATAAAATCACAATGCGCCTCACCCCACTCTGGAAGTCTCAGCAATGCCCAAACCCCACACCCAACAATAACAACACAAAACACCCAAGATCTCTAAAGGCTTAATGGCACAGATGGAAAACAACGCCCCTCGCAAACCAATCACATAGACCCAATAGAACAAAAACAGCTATACCCATGAGAGAGGAGATGGAACTTGCCACCTCATATAAAATATCCCTTACTAGCATACCTAACTCCAAGATCCAGGTTATCACCGGATTTGGTAGAGACCACTCCTCTCCCAGATCGCCAAGACCACCTGTTTTTCTCCCTTCTATTCCCATGGCCCCCCTTAACAACAACATCAAATGCCTACTCACTAACTGCAGATCGGCCACCAAACATGCTGTCGAACTGGCTGAAAGCACCCTTGATCACGACATAGACATCATGTTCATTACTGAAACATGGCTCAATGAGTTCTCTGCCCCATTCATGGACATGATTGTACCCCCAGGCTTCTCATCATTAACAAAAACAGAAAAATCAAACAAGGTGGGGGTACTGCAGTCATACAAAAGGACAGCATCTCTGTAACAGAAATTGACTCCTTCAACTACAACTCATTTGAATGTCTAACTGCCAACATTAAGATTAGGGATAACAAACTCTACCATGCCTTCTGGCAACACCAATGCATTCAGTGAATAGCTCTCTGACATGATTACTCACTGTTTACTCCGGGACTCTAACAGTATAATTCTTGGTGACATCAACCTACAAGGGAATGAGGAAAGCAACGCGATGATCCATACCTTGAATGGACTGCTGCATAACACCAATCTTACCCAACATTGCACAGAACAAACAAATTACAGAGGATCAACCTTGGATGCCATCATAGCCCAAGCAGACACAGTCACTATTAACTACATACTGCCAGTGGACTGGTCTGACCACCACTTATTTCTATTCCACATCAACCAAACTACCCAATACCTGCCACGCACACAAGAACCCCCCCCACTGGGTGAGAAACCTAAATCCAATTCTGCTTAGGGACTTAGAAGAAAAGGTAAGCACACTCCTCCCCATCACCACAGACAACCTCTCCACAAAATAACTCCCCTCACAATACAACACAAATATGACCTCCATCATGGACCAATCAGCCCCCTTGAAAAAGAAAAGAGTCAGGAACACCCCTTCTAGAGCCTGGTTCAATACCGACATCAACTTGGAAAGAAGACAGCTTAGAGCTGCAGAAAGACTCTGGTAGAACAATCGGTCCACAATCCTACTGAATCGACTCAAATCACTTCGCAGGGCATATAATATGCACATCAAGAACGAGAAAAAGTCCTTCTTTTGAAGGGCCCCTGACAATGCCAAAAACGGGCCTCTTCTATGTTATGTTATGTTATGTTATGTTATGTTATGTTATCGGTATTTGTTGTGCGCACAGCTGCTCCAGCGAAGGAGCGTCCTGGCGCCATAACAAGGTAGGACATAGCATAACTGGGCCAAGAAAGAAAAGGAAAGCTAGAAAGGATGACTAAAACAGAAATGTTTTAATAGCTTTCCGAAAAATTATAAGATCCTCCAGCAGGCGAATTTCAACCGGGAGGGAGTTCCAGATTGTTGCAGCTTTGACACAGAAAGAGCGTCCACCGGCACGACAGAGCCTGAATCTAGGGACCACGGCAAGAGCCTGGCCCAGGGAACGTAGAGCGCGTGTGGGAACATAAAAAGACAGGAGGTTAGACAGAATCTGAGGACCTATTCCCTTCAAAATTTTAAAGGTCAAACAAAGGACCTTAAAGTGGATTCGCTTCCTCACAGGAAGCCAATGCAAGGAGCGAAGGACATTGGAAACAGGACAGAATCTGGGCAGGCCGACTATCGCTCTGGCCGCGGCATTTTATACCCGTTGTAAGCGGGTAATTTCTGCCAGATTGGCCCCACCAGGAGGGAGCTGGCGTAATCTAGGTGAGAGATGACTGTAGCCTGAATCACCAGCTGCCTGGTTGGGGCATCAAAGAATTTAAGGACCGGTCTTAAGCCCCAAAGAAGGCCAAAACAGCAAGCTGCTGTTTTCTTAGTATGGCGGACGAAAGTGAGACCAGCATTCAGCCAGACTCCCAGGTTTTTTAGTTCCGACACCGGAGTCGGAGTCGGTCCCAGTTCTGACGGCCACCATCGGTCACCCCAAAGTTCCACTCTCTTACCGACAATCATAATCTCTGTTTTGGTGGCATTAAGCTGGAGACAGTTCGCCGTCAACGAGCTGGCCACCGCCTTCAGTCCATTCTGAAACCTGGGGGCATCTTGTTCCGCATCCCCGCTGAGAGTAACCGCCATCAGACAACAAATCTCAAAACCTCCCACACCCACTGTGGAGGCCTCCTAAGTCCTATGTGAGAACTTTGCAAATTTCTTTGATGATAAAATGACAAAGATTGAGCTCTCCCTGGATGTCCACCTCTGCCACCCACCACCCAGAGAGTAGCTCACTCACCGAGACAGAGGCTAACCCACCAAAGCACCACCCTAACAAATGAAAATACTTCAACCCCATCTCTGCAGCTGAGATACCAAAAATGATTGCTAGTTCAACTCCCTCAACTCATGTCTCGGTGCCCTTCCCGTCCCAACTGGTCAAAAAGATCAATCTCACCCTAGCAACGATATGGACCAAGATTATAAATAGCTCCCTGAGAACTGGAGTCATGCTGGACTGTCTCAGAGTCAGAAAAATCACACCTCTTCTAAAGAAACCGGGCTTGGACGCTACTGATCTGAACAACTTCAGACGGGTCTCCAACCTCCCTCTCCTAGCCAAAATCCTGGAAAGGTGTGCTCTCCTCCAACTTACACAACACATGGACTGCAATAATCTTCTAGACGCTCACTAATCGGGTTTTAGAGAAGGATGCAGCACAGAGACAGTGATCTGCAACTCTTTAGACAATGACTAATGTTGTCTACTCATACCCTTGGACCTATCGGCAGCCATGGACGTGGTTGACCACAAACTACTCATTAAAGTACTACAAGAAAGGGTGGGAGCAGAGGAGGTGGTCTTACAGTGGTTCACCTCCTTTTTTACAGAAGAGCAACCAAAAGATAAAAATTAACAACATCCTGTCGGTCCTACACCCCATCAACAGGGATGTACCCCAAGGATCGGTCCTCTGCACGAAACTCTTCAACATCTACATGGAACCACTCACCGCCATACTAAAAAAATCCAACATCCCCTTCCACCTCTATGCGGACGACACCCAGATCTATCTCTAAACCACTTCCATGGACAACATCCAAAGACTAAATCTTAGTTTAAAAGAAGTCTAACACTGGCTATCACTCAATCACTTGAAACTCAACCAAGACAAAACAGAAATACTCCTTATCTCCAACAAGGAACAGAGCCCCCAAGTATAGAATGGCTCAAAGCCATGGGTGCTCTTAACTGCAAACTCAGGCCGGCGGACTCAGCGAAATCACTGGGAATCATACTGGACACAAAACTAGATATGAACAAACACATCAAAAACTCAGCCAAGAGCGCCTTTCTCAACCTCAACAAAATAAAGCCCTTCATCCCTCTAAATGACCTCAAATAAGCTACTCAAGCCCTAACACTGTCCATACTGGACTATGGGAATGCAATCCTCACAGAAGCTGCAAAATCCCACCTGGCTCCCCTCAGAACAACTCTGAATGCAGCAGCTAGAATGGTCAGAGGAGTAAAGAAATTTGAACAAATCTCGCCTGCGCTCAAAGAACTAAAATTGCTCCCAATAGAAATGCGTGCGAACTTCAAGATTGCCTGCCTCATGCACAAAGCCCTACACAGCAGAAAATCCGCCTACCTAGCTGCAAAACTCAAGAAAGCAGGCTAGACAAGGAGCCTCAGGAGTAGCAACACTCTACTCTTCATCCCTCTAAGAACTCACTAACAAAAAACTGCATCCCAATTCTTTTTTATTTATTTTGTCAAATCAACAAAACAAAGAAAACAACTACATCTGCACATACATATTACATCAAGAAGGGCATCTACAATTACTATCTCTCAAATCTGAGAATATCTTCATGACATGCAATGAAATTCTCCTACTTGCTACACAATCAAATAAAGGAAAACACAGATGTAGTCCAAAAGAAAATGCAAAAGAAACCCCAGAACAAGACAAAAAGAAATAAGAAAACATTCTCTATCACAAAGCAGTGTCATCTACAAATCACAATCACAGTGCAAGCCGCCCGCATGAAAATTCCTCATTCAGTTGTGCTGTTCCTGTTGAAGGATCCCCTCGGCCACTTTCACCACATATCACACTCCCACCGAGTGTTCAAGCAAATATAATCTTAAAGGCTCCCCGATGTCCCTCAGCCTCGATGTGAGGGGCAGTTCTTCTGCATAGATGTTGAGGTTATCGCGGTAATATGCCAGATCAGTTAGCCATGCCTTAAGGGCAGGCCGGCGCCCTCTCCCCCACATGATCGCCACTCTTCGCGCAGCCATCAGCAGCACCAATTGCACAAAGATGCCACTCACCCCCCTCATATGCGGCACGCAACAAAGAAGGCACACCAGCGGAGTGCAGGGGAGGTCCACAGCGACCATCTCACGCAAGAAATTCACAACCGTGACCCAAAAGGCAGCTACCGTCCGGCAATTCCACACTAAATGCATAAAGTCTGCATCATCCTGTCTGCATCTGTCACAGCACGCCGACTCACGCAATCCATACCTATACAATCGTGCCGGGATGTAATACACCTGATGTATGAACTTAAAATGGATAATCTTAAGATTACCGTTCATACAGAGTTTCCCCGTTAGTCCGAAGATATGCTTCCAGTTGTCCTCAAAAATATCCACAGGCAGATATGCATTCCACTTGACCCAGCTCTTATCCACTCCAGTCACCGTTTCAGCTTTAATAAGTTTATATAATTTTGATATCAGTCTCTTATTATTGGGTATGGTGAGAACAGATTGTAAACATAACAGTTCAGGAGGCTCAATCGGAAAGGTGGTATAATGCTCCCGGGCCGCGTGCCACAGCCAATGAATCGCGAACCGGAAGAGAAGGGACTGATTTGTAATGTGACATAAATCCTCTTGCGCGACAAATGTGCCGTTGGGATAAACATCCCACATATGAGAGAGACCCGCCTACCTCAACACCCTCATAGACGGGGCCTTGTGCGTGACCGACAGATGCGCATGACGTTCCAGACGCATATCTGCCGCACATAATGGCAACTTCTGCGCTAACTTCCCTATCCTCTGCCAAGCCGAGACCGTGGAATCAACTGCGTTGATCTCCGACTTCGGGGTGCCCTGCGAATGGTGAGTGACCACACTATGCAGTGGGACGGGAGCCGCATCCACCTCCTCCACAGCAACGTGCGCCGTAACGGCACGCAGCCTATACCAATTATAAAGATATCGAACCTACGCACTGAGATAATACGCATAGAAGTCCGGCACCGCGAATCCGCCCTGCTCATATCCCCTGTTGATGACCGACCACTGCACTCTCGCAGCCTTGCCTCCCCACACCAGCCGAAGCAGATGGCTTCAGAGGGTCTAAAAAAGGCCATGTTGAACACTATTGGCACGTTTGCGAACAGATAGAGAAACCTGGGTAACACCACAATTTTAACAAGAGCGATTCATCCACCAGCGACAGTGGTAACAACAGCCAGGCCTCAACTGTGGCCTCCAATTTCCAGCATGCCCTACCGTAATTCTCCCTGACTACAACTGCAGGGTCTCGGTGCACTCACACACCCAGATACTTAACAGGATCTGCCGACCACACCAGTGGGAATTCCAGATCAGGCTGTGCAGTCCCGGCCGTTAGCGGGATTATGAATGACTTCTCCGAATTTATATGTAGGCCGGAAATATGTCAGAATCTTACATATTCCCCCAGTAATTGCGCCAGATATCTAGACAGTTTGCGCCCAAATAGAACCATGACAGCAGCGTACAGTGATATGGATACCGGCCAATAATTAAATTTCAATGCAGACTCCCTATGACGCTGACCGATAACGCAGGCCAGTGGTTCCAAAATGATCACAAACAGCAGGGGCGAGAGGGGGCAGCCCTGACGAGTTGCCCTCTCGATACGTAACGATTCAGATGTCAGACCGCCGACCCGCACTCTCGCCGACGGTGCGGTGTAAAGCATCGTTATCCACTGGAGAAACATTGGGGGGAACCCCATGCGTCGTAGAACCTTGTGCATATACTGCCACTCCACAGAGTCGAACACTTTGGCGGCATCCAACAGCACTGCCGCAGCTTCCAGAGTAGGTTCCAATACATGGAACATGGGGAAGAGTGTGCGGAGGTTATGCGAGGTGGACCGCTCCGGCACGAAACCCGACTGATCAGGTAAGATCAGCCCTTGCAGCAACGGCTGCAGTTTGGTGGTGAGGATCTTTGCCAGAATCTTGGCATCTATATTAATTAATGATAGCGGGCGGAATGAATCGCAGCGTTCTGCCGGTTTGCCCCTCTTAAGCAAAGTGACAATTAGTGCCTCTCTTAATGATTGGGGAAGCATCCCAGCATCATATGCCTCCGCATAGACTTCCAGTAGGTGCGGCGCAATCAGATCTGCGTACTTATTATAAAATTCTACCGAGAGCCCGTCTGGGCCAGGCGCCTTGCCATTAGGCAGCGCCGCAATTGCCAATTTAATGTCCCGCTCATCTATGGGAAGACACAGATATTTACGCTGCACGTAAGACAGTGAACCTCGTGTGCTATATAAATCCGCATAAAACACACAAAACTGCCCCGTGATAGCCTCTGGAGTGTAATGCTCAACTCCTGCGACATCCACTATCCTGTCCACGTGCTGCTGTTCAAGTCGCGCCTTAATCTTAAACGCCAGGGTCCGACTCGGCCTGCCTGCTTCCCTGTACCGTCTGGCTGCATGACTGCGAGATACATACTTGATCTCTGCCTCCGCCTGCGAATTATATTCCGCAATCAGTTCTTGTATCCAAGCCAGTTTGGAGAGCTCAGGGGGGCTAGCATAGTCGTGCTCCAAATTGCGCAGCTCGGTTTCAATTCTCTGAAGCAGCGTTCGTATACCACGAAGTATGCCTGCTGCAGTCCCAATGCACACCCCTCTAATGGTGACCTTGAAGGCCTCCTAGAGCATCACAGCCTGATCAACAGTGTCTTTATTCAACATGAAATATTGCACTATAGCCTCATGGATGGTCTTCTCGTACACAGGATCGAGGAGCGCCTCTGAGCGCAACCTCCATGTGAAAGGACGATGCGCTCCCTTTAGATTTCTCAGAACCAGTCTCACCGAGCTATGATCTGACAGTGTGCGTGCAAGTGGCACCACCTCAGCAACCCACTCCATTAGCTCATCACCAAGCAACAAATAATCAAGCGTAGACCAACTCCCATGCATAGGTGTCACATGTGTACCCTCCTGCCGCCGCGGGTTCCATGCTCGCCAAACATCACACAGCCCGAACTCTTCCATAGCCCTCATCACACTCGCAGTGATTCTGGGGATGCGATGCATCTCAGGGTTCCACTTTTCTAGCTGCACATTCAAATAGGTATTCAGATCCCCCCACCAGACAACAGGAGCAGCCGGCCATTCTATCAGACATCCACATATTCAGTCCACACACGCTGGATTGTCCACAATTGGCCCATACATGTTTATAATGATGACTAACGTGCCCCGCAACTTCCCGCACACCATAGCACACCGCCCCTCATCATCCGTATACGTGTGTAACGCTTGAAAATCTACACCTTTCTTAACCAATATCAATACACCTCTCGCATAGGAAGAATATGAAGCAGCGAGACGAAAACCTGCCCACCTGCCCATTGTCCCACATGCCGCAAGTGGAGCCAGATGTGTCTCCTGCAACAACGCTATCTTTATCTCATGTTTATTTAAGTATGCAAACACCTGCCTCACCTTTTTGGGAGAATTGAGGACGCGGACATTCAAGTTAGCATTGCACTGTTATCTGAAATTAAACATAAAAATCCTAACAATAACAGTTCGTGGCACAGAACCCAGAGGGAGACCACGGAAGCGACAGTAGAACAACACAAGCACTGTAATAAACACACATCATAGCTCACACAAGTGACTGAATTCAATACTGAGAAAACACATATCATACAAAAACTTGACAAATCCCGCCGCCCCCCCCACCACCCACTCCAACCTTTTATTCAGGTCGAGATAATAGCCCCCCCACCTCCCACATTACTGCAACCATACGGGTAATACCCTCTTGGGGAAGAGGCACAGCAGCGTATTCACGCACCGAGGTGCGGCCGCCTGAACTATTTCTATATTATAGCTGCTAGGTCCCACTCAGAGAACAACTTGAAGACCATTGCATGGACCCATCCGGGACACCCAGGGAAGCATCAAGTACGGCGAGCATCCCCCCCACCCCCAGCTCCACCATAACATACTGCTTGAAACCTCGCTACACAGCCGAGACCAATAAAGACATATCAGACTAGAGGGAGGGCCACAAGCTGCCATGCTAATATACTGTCTTTTAGTCTGCGTCATCCAATGCGGACACTGTCTGCTCATCATCTGTCTGTTTCCGTTGCGGCTTTGCCTTACAGATATGTTGCGTGAACTTTAACGCAGATTTTGCATCTGTAAAGAAGTGAGACTGCTCCTTGTGGGTGATCTTCAGCTTTGCCGGATATAACATGGAGTAGGGCACCGCCGCCTCCCTCAGCAACTTTTTTACCGGGACAAACTCCTGCCACGCCGACTGTACAGCTGATGTGTAGTCAGGGGAAAAAGATAATTTGTCCCCTTTGTAAACCACTGGTTCCTTTGCTCTCGCCTCTCTCAGGATAGCATCTCTGTCTGCATAGTTAAGCAATCGTGCAATGATTGGGCGCAGTGGCGCACCAGGCTTGGGCCTGGGCTCCAACGATCTAAGGGCCCTTACCGCAATCATCATACTTGATAGAAAAGGTCCAAAGAGTTCGTGTAGCATGCCATCAATAAAAAGCTCCATCTTAAATATGGGCGTGGTTTCTGAAAGGCCAATAATTCTTACATTATTACGCCTGGAGCGCGCTTCTAAGTCCTCGTTCTTTGCGCTGATCATCTCGATTATCTTTTCCATTTGAAGGATCTGAGTGCGAGTTTCAGCCTGCGCATCATGTCCATCAGACACCCGGTTCTCTAGGACATCTAATCGGTGTTCATGTTTATCCACTTTATTTTTTACTACATCCAGTCCGGTCGCAAAGGCGTCTATTTTGCTGTCGATGGATTTAATCCCTGCGCGCAGCTCGAGGAGTATCGTCCTGGTGTCGTCTTGAGCATCGTCAGGCATAGACGAGGTGCCTCGTGGGTTACTCTGCTCACCCGAGCCATCCACGGCGCGCATCTGCCGCTTTTTCTCGAAGGTCAGCTTCGCTTGCTTAGGCTCCGATTTGCCCATGGTGTCCCACCACGTGGACCAGCAGGCCGATAGCACCAGTGTTCAGCCAAAGAGCGTGCAGTAGTATAAACCTGCGGTACAGCGCC
The DNA here is from genome assembly GCF_964263255.1 of Lissotriton vulgaris. Lineage (NCBI taxonomy): Eukaryota > Metazoa > Chordata > Amphibia > Caudata > Salamandridae > Lissotriton > Lissotriton vulgaris. The sequence goes on from NW_028254186.1 coordinate 644,960, forward strand.
CTGACATTCTCACAGTCTCTTGTAGCACCTCCGCATGCACCGCGGAGTGCTTCTGCCACTTAATACAACGCAGTTCGCCCGGAAGGCAGGTGCTCTTGGTTTAGTGCCTGTGCGTCGCGTCTCATAAACACACCACTCTTCGCTGCCAACTCTCCACTGACCCCACCTTGGGCAGACACTCGTGGCCTAACATGGGCCCTGCCACTGTCCACGGCCTCCTTAGGGCCCCCCGCAGCACCTCACCCGTCCGAGGCTGAGTCCAGCCCTAAAGCGGGTCAAAGCAGCCGACAGAGAGTGCCCCTCGGGCCCCGCCAATAGCCCAGCACCCGGCCAGTCAAGGTGGGCAGCGCTGCCCTGGCCACAGCCCCCCGGGGCCCGCCTCACAATTCCTGCAGGGTGCCGCCGTACTAGATGGGCAGAGCACCCCACCAGCCTCGCGCCACACGGCCTAGCGACCCCGGCCGCACCAGCGCCCCACTCACCTCACCAGCACCACACGTGAAGTGCCCCGCTCCGTGTCCTCACCTCCGCAGCCTCCAGTGTCGTCGAGCCGGACAGCCTTCCTCTCTTCCGCCTCTTGGCTGCAGTGGCGGGCAGGCGACCCCACGCCAGCCAGCGTAGGCCGGGGACCGCCAGTAGAGTGAGATGCGGCCTTCCGTCAGTCAAGGCCCACCTCGCCGACCAGATTACTACACCTCCTCGGGCCACATCTCAGCTGCAGAGAGCCAGCCTCAGATCAGGCTCCGATATTTAAAGTGCCCCACACGCCCGGCGTGGGTCACACACAGCAACCGCTCCGGAGATCCAAACAGTCGGGTAGCGCTCAGATCCCCCAGCCTTGTGCCGCCATTTTCTTGGCCGCTCCGCGATCACTGGTCCTCCGAGTTCGGGGTATAAGCGCAGGGCGCATATCCTCTGTGCCACCTCAAAACATGCCGCTGGCCCCCAACCAGTTGAAACTTAATGGAGACAAAACGGAGGTTCTCTTACTGGGGAGAAACAAGGAGCTTTGGACCCCTTTCCACTGGCCGCCTGAGCTGGGTAACATTCCCCCGCCAGCCTCCCAGGTAAGAAACCTAGGGGTCATCCTGGACAATACCCTTTCTATGAAACAGCAGGCAAATAAAGTCACGGGACTCGGTTTCACCATAATCAAGCGGCTAAAAAAAATCATCTGGATGTTGCCCCTAGACACGCAAAAAACCGTGGTCAACGCTTTAATAACTTCACGTATTGACTACGGAAATGTCCTCTACCTTGGTTCCAACTTAGCAGTAATTAAGCGACTCCAACTAATTCAAAACGCTGCTGCAAGACTCCTGTGTAGGATTAAAAAGTCCGAAAGCGTTTCAAAACACCTGAACGAATTGCACTGGCTCAGGGTAGAACATCGGATAAACTTTAAAACATTGAGCTACATGTTTAAAATCAAAAACAAAACGGCACCCTCCTACCTACAAGCCTTAGCCTCTCCCTACCTGCCAAAAAGAAGTCTTTGCTTTCAAACGGCCTCGAATTTTGCCGTCCCCCGATTCAAATTACAAAGATCTGGTGGGAATTCCTTTTCTGTTAGAGGACCGATACTATGGAACTCACTCCCCCTTCATATCCGGAAAGAGGACAGCTACATAAAATTCCGGAAACACGTAAAAACTTGGCTGTTTCAGAAGCAATTGTGTTAAAATATTAATCCAGCATTTTCCTTGACCATCCATACGTCATAGGCGCCGGGAAACCCTTGTTGGGTAGCTGAGCGCCATACAAATACATAAAATAAATAAATAAATAAAAGTCTGGAAGGGCCTGGAGATCAGTCAGAGTTGAGAACGTGGGAACCCCTAGTTAGAGGATCTATGTGTGGATACTGGAAGCAGGAACGAGCCAGTCTCTTCCAGGATGTCAAAATGTCTCACAGAATACAGGGTTAGAAGATCGACAGAGGAATACTAATTGTGAAATAGAAGGACAGATTAATGAGACGATTCAGGGAACGTTTAAAGCTGCAATGAGGGCAAACATTTTAGATGTGGGGAAATTGAATGGAAAATTAGATGAGATAATTGAGGGAGTCTTGCCTTTGGATAGAATCTAACCATATGGGCAGGATGAGCTGTTGTTTGTGGTGAAGGACCTTACTCATAAGGCAAGGCAAGCACATGAGAAACTGACCAAATTGGCCCAACAGTATAATTTAGACTAGAATAAACTAGAATACTGCAGGGAAACCATAGATTGGATTATAGTGATCAGGAATTAGAAGAGAAAACGATGACAGGTTTGAAGATACACATTTGAGGATTGGTCATAGGAATGCGTACCTGGTGCAAGCTTAACAAGTGGGAAGAAAGGTGGTCTAAGAAGAAGAGTGTCAAAAAGGGACTAGGCGATGCGCCGCCTCCCGGAGTGGGAGCCGTTGGAGTGTAAACTTATTCATTTAGGGAGGTACCGAGCGGAGGATATGTGCCTTGGAGAAGGGGTGATTTAGCATAATTCACAAATGATTTTCCTAGGCTGAGGGAGAAACCTGCAGAATGGTATAAGCAAATTGATCGCTTTGTACAAATTTTGAAGGTGTTGTGGATTGATTAGAATACCTTGTTTGATATTGCGGTCCCAAGTGACTTATGGGTTGCATGTGAAATTGCTGTCAATTGGCAATCTCCTCAACTAGAAAGAGACATTGTAACACATGGGTCTTCACCAGGAGTTATGAAAAAGTTTGAACACATTATCACATGGTTACAGTCTAAGGTTGCACCACAATACATTGACTAGGTAAAAATAGACCGAATTACACAAGAGCCCAAGGAAACAGTGCATGCCTACTATGAGAGGATTTTGCAAGCCTTCAACAGTTCAGTGGGCTGGATACTCTAAACCCTAAGTATATGGGACAGTGTTTTTTCAAGTTTGTGCTGGGATTGAGACCAGAGATTAGCTTCCTGATCCAACATAAATTCTACAATATGCCAGATAAGGTAGTGATGATTCCACACAGAAAATGATGAATAACAAGTTAATGTTGGTACCGATCAGAAATGCAGAGAGGGGAAAACAGACCCAGAAGGTAGGGGGAAAATTGGTTTGGAGACAGGGAAATAACCAATGAGGGATGCAATATGTGTCGGCTCCTATGGGGCTGGGAATAGGAAGGGGAACAGATTCCAGGTCAGGAGTAGACCACCACCTGTCATCATTGTAATAAAATGAAGCATTGGAAAAACAAGTTTAGAGCAAATCACATATAAGATGACGGGATAGTACAAGTGCCTGATGTTATGAATACTGTAATAAGGCTGGGTTGGGAAGGTTTGAATCAGCAGATGCAGGTAACCCAGCATCTGAGAATCACACAGAGTAACCAAGTGTACCAACGGCTGCCTTTCAGTGCAGTTTTTGACGATTTTAATCCGGACCCGTCATTATGATGGTGCCCAAGGGGGGAGGAAGATTGTGCTCTTGGAGCAGTCTTGAAAGTAGAGCTGAGAGGACTGTTTGTGGAGGCCGGTGTTGAGAGTCATCCCATTACATTCTTGATTGATACTGGTGCTACCCATTCTACTGTAATCGCTGAATTAGTACCAAGCATACCCCTCTCTGGACAATTGATCCAGGTTGTAGGAGCTTCCAATCAGAGGATGACAAATCCTTTGACAGATGGATTGCCTGTAAGGATAGGAACATTCCAAGAAAGACACCAGTTTGTGGTGTGAGGTTTGAGTCCAGTCTGTTTGTTGGGACGTGATCTTTATTGCAAACTAAATTGTACCATCTATTGCACACCCAAAGGAATAGAATTAAAGACTAATTATGTTGATGTTGCATTTAAATTAGCAAATCAAAATCTCTGTGCAGAAATGTTTCCTGTACTAACGGTGGATGAACTGCCAAATGACTTCAAAGAAGCTGTCTATCCTGTGGTGTGGCACTTTCCAGGTGAAGAGATAGGATTGATTCAAGGGGCTGAGCCAGTTCAGATACAGATTAAACCAAATGCTAAATTTCCAAGAACGCTGCATTACAACCTGACCCCTGAAAATGTGGCTGGAATAAGACCTGTAATTGAGTCCATGATTGCACAAGGCATTCTCAGGGAGATTAGAGGAAGCACATGCAATTCGCCCATCATGGGATTGCAGAAACCAAGTGGTAATTTTAGAATTGTGCACAGCCTACGAAAGGTCAATCAATTGTGATCCCATATTGTCCTGCGGTACCGAATCCTACTGTGATCGTCTTTCAAATCCTTGTGAAGCAGAGTGGTTTACTGTTATTGACTTTTTGACACCACTCCATGAGGGAAGCCAATTTTTATTTGCTTTCTGGTTAACATGGTGTCATATCCCACACAGGTATACGGAGAATCCATATATCTTTAATCAGATCTTGAAAAAGAATCTTGAGAGCCTAACATTGCTGCAGAAGTCAGTTCTCATGCAATACATAGATGACCTCCTGATTGCTTCACAGACCGAAAAAGCTTGTAGGGTTGATACAGTTGCTCTGGCAAATCCTTTGGCGCAAGACAGGCAGAGGTGTCCCCAAAAAAAATTCAATACTGTTTGTCAGAGGTCCAGTGTTTGGGAAGGCAAGAGAAAGGTGTCACCTGTTCGCATTGAGGCGATCACATAAATAAATCTGCCTACTACACAGAAAGAAGGTCGGATGTTCTTGGAAATGGTCGGCTACTGTCGACAATGGTTTCCCAATTTTTAATTGAAGGTGAAGCCTTTACAGAGCTTGAGATGCATGTGTGTGATTTTGGTACCATGGGTTAACGACTGATTAGTTGCTTTCCTGGAGCTGAGTGAGAGCCTGTGTCACAATCTGGCTTTAGGAATGCTTGATTACAATAAAGTATTTTTTGCTCTTCTTTGGAGAGAGGGAGTGTTGCGCCCTAACTGTACTCACCCAGACACATGGGGGAGTCCGTAGACCAGTGCCCTATTTCTCAGCTATATTAGATACTATAGCTTCAGCGTTGCCCCGAATTCTCAGATCTGTTGCTGCAACAGGTGTCTGCACTGAAAGGTGCAAAAGTATTGTAATGGGTCATCCACTTACTGTTTATGTTCCACACTCAGTTGAGCCCCTGGTGATGAGAACCTAAACACAAAAGCATCTGACTAACAATAGGCTTACCCGATATGAGCAGGTTATTTTGGCCTCTGAGAGTGTTACCTTGAAAAGATGCTCTATGTCAAATCCTGCTACTTTGATGCCTATTCCGAATATCCAAGGGGAAGATTGTGAGGACCATTACTGTCTGGATGTAACTGAACATTGTACCAAACCAAGGCACAGCATTGTTGGTAATGGCGAACCACTGCCTGAATCAGATCAAGTCATTTTTGTTGATGGTTTGTATTTAAGAGACAATGAGGGTCATTTGAGAGCAGCGTTTGCTATCTGCACTATTTCTGGAGGTTTGGAAGATGCTTGCTTACAGGTAGTATACATTGCACAAGTACTTGAAATCATTGCATTGACCCGTGTATGTTTTGTTTTGGATCAAATCTGAGTCACCATCTATACCAATAGCCAGTATGGCTTTGGTGTAGTTCATGACTTCGGACAGTTATGGTCATAGTGGGCGTTCTTAACGTCATCATGTAGTCTCTATAATCATTTGTGTTCTGATGCTGGGATTGGTGATTTTAAGCCTGTTGCAACATCTAAATTTAGTCTGAAGATATGATTTTGTATTAGCGCCCATGTATCTTTACACCCTCATTATGAGGTGTTTGTATGTTCAACTTTTCTTGTTGCTTTAATAAATGCACTTACTCATTTTGGTATTCCAGAAGGCACCACTCATCAATGAGTAAGTGCCTTCTGTGAATGCCAAAAGGTGTAAGTGCCTTCTTACTCATTTTGGTATTTGCAGAAGGCACGTAGTCATCAACGAGCAAGTGCCTTCTGTGAGCACCAAAATGAGTAAGTGCCTTCTGTGAATACCAAAATGAGTAAGTGCCTTCTGTGAATACCAAAATGGTAGTAAATTTAGGATTTTGTCTAAAGTTAATTCTGTGAAACGGGCCCTTTGTCGATATTGTCTCTTTGCTGAGATGTTTTCACCAGCTTTAAATATGTAACGTTATGATTGTCACCTCTCGCAGGCCTAGCAGTGAACAATGCTGGATCAGGCTGCAAGGTTCAGGAGATAAGCCTCCTTCCCTGGACCTTGCAGCCCCTATCCTCGTTTGTGAGACCCTGGGCAAGGTGCCCATTCTCTTTAGCTTCATGGTGCTACACTATGGCTATGAAGCCTAGGGCACAAAACGCCCGCCCCCAGGCATCGTAGGACATGGAGTTGTTTAATCGACTTGGGGAACCAGGCACACGTCCTGGCATTGGCTCTAAACCCTGTAAATCTGGACAAATCAATTAAATCTTCACATGTCTCCCAAACAAATGCTGATCTTTTGTAATGTAATTGGTACTTGGGTCTGCCAAGGCGTTGCTCGGTCGCTAAAACTCTACATTCTCTTCACTGGCTTCCCGTACACCAGAGGATTAAATTCAAGGTTTTATGCCTTGCGTTTAAAATTCTCAAGGGTACGTCCCCCCAAATCTTGGAGAATTTGTTGACACCATAGGTCCCTTCGCGAGCCCTCAGATCCTTGGGTCAAAATCTGGCTGTGGTTCCGCGTTTCAGACTAAGTAGAGCTGGTGGCCGCTCCTTTCGATTTTTAGCGGCAAATTGGTGGAATGCTCTCCCTCTGCATATCCGAGTTATTGACAATCTTCTTCAGTTCAGACGGGCCGTCAAGACTATTTTATTTGTTTAGCCTCCTTGCTGTGTTCTATGGTCCCATTGATACTCTGTGGTGTTGTCTTGGGCTGACCTTGTCAAAGCGCCAGGACGCCCCTTTGCTGGGGCAGCTGTGCCCGGTACAAATAAAAATAAGATAACATAACATAACATAAAGCGCTCAAAACCCTTGTGCAGTTTTTTCTATATATAAAACAGCAAAAAAAGGAAACGCAACACTGTGTCACAGTCACCTCACATACTGGCACTGTGCATCATACATGACTTCCAGCTTTTCAGATTGCTTATGGGTACCCCTTCTCTAACTTTATATACAGCAGGGATAAGTTCTTGATGGGCATCTTTTGTCTGGTTGGATGGATAAATGGAAGGGTGGAAGAGTGGATGTATGTGTGAAAAATGGATGGCTGAGTGAAAAGCTGGTTAACAGATAAGTGTAAGGCAGGAAAGATGCATGAATAAATGGATGGAGTAAAGGATGGATGAAAGGACAGAGTGAATGGGTAGATGGAGGGCCTGAGTAAAAGGATCGATGGATGCGTTAAATGATTGATGAGTGGCTGCACAGATGAATGGATGCTTGTACGGGTGAATGGAGGGACTGGTTAGTGAAATAGTGGATGTAAGGATGAATGAGTGAAACTGAATGGATGAAGGAAACAGAGGGTAGATGGATTAGTAAAAGGATGGGTGGCTGATTAAAAGGGTGGATAGATGAGTGAAAGGGAGGATGGATGGATGATTGACAGGATGGATAGGTGGAAGGTTGAGTGAATTTATGTATAGATGAGTGAAAGGGAGGGTGGAGAGATAGAAAAAATTATGTATGGATGACTAAAAGAGTGAACGGATGGTCAGATGAGTGAATGAGATTGGATGAATGAGTAAGTGAAAGGATAGTGGGATGGGAGAAAGGGTAAATGAATGGATGAGTGGATGGATGTGTGGAAGTTTAGATGGGTGAGTGAAAGGATTTCTGATGGAGTAAAAGGGTGGATGGATTGATGGATGAGCAAAAGGATGGATGGATGAGTGAAAGGGTGGAGGGATGGATTAGTAGACTGATGGATGTATGGATGGATGATGGGTAGGCTTTGAGATGGATAGATAGGTTTGGATATAGCTGGGCAGATGGGTGGATGGACAGACAGACTGAATGGCGAAAGACTGATTGATGGATGATAAGAATGAGTGAATGACAGAATATAAAAGGGAATGGTGGATGGAAGGATGACTGGATAGCTATTTGGATAGCTTGGATAAAATAGACATGATAGCTCTTCTAGGGAGGACCTTGATGACTTAGTTCACTTGCTTGGTGCCATAAGAGCTTTGGGTCAAAGTGGGGGTTAATTCAAATTTCCTGCTTCCTTGCCTATGTGTGACATGTCTGTATTTGCTGCGTGTTAATGTTTGACATTTCTACATCATTTGTATGTGTTTATGTGTGACATCCAACTGCTACTTGAATGGAACACCAGTAACTTCAAATGTTAGCATGTTTGGTTTTAAGTGTGAGGCTCTACAGAGAGCCTTGTAGTGCCATGAGTTGTACTTGAGAAGTATATTGTGGTTTAGCAATAGACAAGGGGCTCAAAATAAATGGTGTAATTGTGCATTCTCTGTGCCTTCTTTAAGAAGCTGCAGGGATAGACACATTTTTAACTTCTTCCTTCCAGTGAAACTGTGTGCAAAGCACCAGTCAAAGCATCTAAAAACAAAGTCTGGCTCCCTAGTTGAAGTGCCACTTGCTGATGCACCTATAATGCATTCCTTGCAAGATCTCTTTAGTAACATCCTTGCACCAATGTGTTGTAAGAACGTCTTAATGACTCCAAGAGTATAAGACCAATCCTCTGGGGTAGAGTAGGGAGTGAGCTTCAAAATTGTAGCAAAGAGAATGAGCTGTTTCCCATTAGCCTTGAAACAAAACTTAATTGCTGATATTGTTTCTCTGTCCAGATGATGAATGAATGAAATAGTATTTCTAAAGCGCCTGGTTAAAGAATGGGCATCCCAATGCTATTGCCTCCATACACATTGATCTATGAGCCGTAGTTAAGGAAAGAGTAATGTTTTAATCTGTCTCTTGAAAATAAGGTAGTTAGTTTGGGCACGGATCTGCAGAGGCAGACTGTTTCAGATTTTAGTCACATTATAAATGAAGAGAAGGCCGACACTGTGTGCTCTCTTTATTCTTGGTATTGACAGTAGGTGTATGATTTCTGACCTCAGGACCCTATTTGGGCGGCATAGTTGGACAAGGGACTGGATAGCCAAGGATCCCTTACCTGAGAGTGCCCTGTGTGCTATGCATAATGCTTTGAATTGAATATGCTCATGACTAGGAAGCCAGTGTAGGGATGCTAAAGCTGGATTAGGTGAGGAGCGATTCAGATGTTCATAAGAATGCGCGCAGCGCAGTTTTGAACAATTTGTAGCTTCCTTATCGAGGCCAAGGGGCTCCAAGATATAGGACATTAGCATAGTCAAGATGGGACAGGATGAGGGCCTGGACTAGAACTCTTCTTGCAGGGAAAGGAAGTAGTGGGAGCACTTTACTGATAATTCGCAGGACCCCATAGCAGCTCACTGCTAATTTATTCCCCAGCTATTTTAAATCAAGGTTCCGGCTGAGCCAAACACCAAGACTTTTTTTTGGTCTTTAGGGAATGGGGTAGGACCAAGAGAGCTAGGCCAATTGAGTCCAATATTCGCCATTTCTTTATTCCCTAGGAGCATAAGCTCAGTTTTTGACCCATTAGAGGGTGAGAGCAGTGCTGGCAGATTCCCGTTGGTTGAAGGAAACAACCAACTGGGTGTCATCAGCAGAGGTGACAATCTGGATTCCAAAAGGTAGCACCATCTCTGCCAAAGGCCTCAAATACACTTTAAAAAGTGTGGGGCTCAGGGAGGAACCGTGAGAAACCCGACCGTTAAGAGGTTTAGGCTTCTAAAACTTCAAGGAATTGATCTTCTAAGAACGACTTCAGCCAGTTAAGCATGGCCCGGCAATTCCCACCTCACTTAGCCTTTTTATTAACAGCTGATGATTGACCGTGTCGAAGGCTGTGCTCAGGTCAAAAAGAATAATGGCCGCACAGCCTCCAGCATCTAAGATTTTTCTAGCCTCTTCCAGCACCAGGAGAGCCGTCTCAGTGCCCTGTTGAGGTCTGAAAACCATATGGGAGGGGTCGAGACAATTATTCTTCTCCAAGAAGGAAGACAGTGCAGAGTTCACATGTTTGTCAGCAATCTTACACATCGCTGGCAGCAAGTAGATAGGGCGATATTTGCTCCACACTTTCGGTTCCAGGGATGTTTTTTTTAGAAGGGCTTTAACCATAACTCGTTTCCACAGTGTGGGGACAATCCCTGAGGAAAAAGAGGCATCAATCAAGTTGAGTATTACTGGAGATAAAGTTTCAGAGGCCAGATTTAAGATATTAGGAGGGGCAGGGTCAATGGGGGAACCAGATTTCAGTTTGCTCATGATTTCTAGCAAAGTGGACGGGTTAAGTGGAGAAACTTCCTCCATTATGCCAGCTCTCACTTTGTCCAGGTTCTCCTGCTCTCCAATATCTGATTGAGTTGTTATTTGAGGGAAAGAGGAATATATGGTTTGGATTTTACTGGAGAAGAATTCTGCCACGGCATTACAGCATGCTTAAGTGTTTTCAGAAACAATAGGGAAAACGGGGATGGTAAGCAGTCCCTTGGCTATGCGAAAAATTTTGGGTGGCGAATTTGCAGCTACCAACATTTTCTCTTCGTAGAATAGAGTTTGGGCCGAATGTTTTTCATGTTTATAGGTTTTTATGGCCTCTCTATAGATTAGTTTATGATTGGCAGAAAAATCCTTCTTCTATTTCCTTTCAGCTCTCTTACAAATCTACTTAAGTTCACGGAGTAACGGGGAGTACCACGGGGTTCGCTTGGTTCCTGCCTTGTTGTATTTCATTTTATTTGGAAGGGCAGTATTCAGTGATGATTCTACCCAGTTGTTACATTTGTGATATGCTTTCGCAAGATCAGGATCTGAGGTAGGTCTGGCATTTTCCAGAACCATTACCCATGACTTAATTGGTAATTTGGACCATGTAAGTCAGTATTCTCTATTTTCCATGGTTGCAGTGGAAGTAGCTTGCAGAACACAGGTGAAAGGAATTAAAAAATGGTCAGACCATTGGCAGCCTATTGGGGTCTCCGACTGAGATATTCCCCAAATTGGAGAAGATGGGGTCCAAAGACCTAAACTCTAATCTGTTAGCAATGACAGGAATAAACTGCACTGGTATACTGCTGCAACAAACACATTCACTTGTGTGAACACACTCACACCAAAGCTGTCCGCTGCCTTAGCCTCACATCTAGCTTCATTAATGGTTCCAATACAAACATATTGTTGGACTTGGCCCTTTTGGCAGGTTCACCCCAAAATTTTTTGCATTCTCCAAGCCTTTTTCTGTAACTTGGTGTTGGTGATTTTAGGCCTCTGTGCACTTTTGTCACTATGGTCCAGTGTAAAGTGCATGCGCTCTCTGTGTATGTGTGGCCACCCCATAGGAATGCATGGGGATATGTGTGTCCATGGTAGTTCTTGATGTGTGGGAAGTGCAGGGGAGAGTTTGGTATGTACGAACTCGTGAGATTAAATGCTGCACGAGGGTGTGCGCAGATTTAACCAGCAAGGAACCGAAAGGGAAGCCCCATCGTGGCCAGCTCTCATTCAGACAATTATCGAAAACCGCGGATCGTGTTGAACCTACCGACCGCATCCAAACATTAAAACATCCAAGCCCGCGCTGCCAGGACCTTCCACACGGGACACACAGAGAGTCCTTATCCCCCGAGAGCCCTGGTGCCACCAGCGTCATTACACGCCCCACCTCCAGGAGCATCACTGCTTGTGCTCCCCAGCCCTTTTGAGAAAAAGAAATTTTACATGGCCAATATGTCCCCTGCGTGTACCCCAACGTTTAGTGTACGTGCATGTCACCCATGCATTTTCCCTCTATGGCCTGCAATAATGATGCCTCTGCATTTACGTCCCACATTAGGATGCCAGTCACCAAGTCTTCCATAAAAGAAACGTTAATTTTGCACTGAGTCGCATGTGGCCCATGTGTTTGCATTGTGCACTTTTAATATATTGCGAAGAACCCATTTCTCCATTTTGTTGCTCAGCCAGTCCCCGAATTGAGGTTTCATGCCTCCAGACACTCTGAGGGCTGCAGCTACGTATCCCTGACCTCGCATACTTTTGGCTAAGCCGAGAGGGGCCCAGCACGGGGTGCCAAGACAGTATTGTGCACAACAGTTATCTGCTTGCTCTACAGAATCACATTCCTGCCTGGTGAAGGAGGTAAACAGAACCCGTCTGCAGAGATAGGGCCTAGCCTTTCTGTCTCCGTTTAAGTGATTTGCAGAGCTCGCGTCCATAGAAAGCTCAAGGCCCCCACGCAATGAACAAAGAAATAGATGCCCACACTGGCTCTTGGTGATGAGCGACCTTTGCTTCAGATAATACATCCCCGGACTTAAGATATCTGATAATACCAGACGTGCTGGTCGCCCTGACACTGAAGGCCTCCCTACCAGACCGAAAGTCAGCTCCCCCCAGTTACACGTCAGTTGCACGTCATGATCAAGTTGCGCACACAAGTAGGGCAAAGTTCCAGCTGGCCATGCAACCCCCCACCATGTATCCACCCACCTACGACTCACCTATGACTCCTCAAGTGAACGCCCACATGTACGCCCTCATGCACGCCCACATGTTCATATCTCTCCTTCTCTTGCTCTGCCTGGAGCGCTCCTCCCTATGTGTGAAATTGAATGTATAAATATTGTACTCTGTGAATAAAGTTTAGAAGACCCTTCCTGAACCTTCGTCGTGATGGAACCGATTCTCCCCTAACTCGAGTTATTGAAAGAAAGCCCTTTTGAATCGGACACCACGGACTCTGCCTCTCATTTTATGTATGACCCTTTGTTTATTTATAGAAATTATGTCAGGGTAATACTTTATTTACCACATAAATCTGGCGCCCGAATAGGGACAAATCCCCTTCCCCACGCGCCGGAGATGTAGGTCCAGCCCTTGCCCCCTTCTACAGCCGTGATGGACTTCAAAGTGTACACGCCAGCGGGACTTCCCGCTCACTCCCTCAGGCCCACGGGGGAGACGGACTGTGACCAGGCATCCACACGAGGCGGTGACGATCGCGGATCAGCCCAACCAGAGCCCAACCCGTGAGAGAGCAAGGTCCGAGGTTTCCAGAGGTCCACCTGTTCCGCGCATGCGCAGTATCAAGTATCCGAGGCCTTCAAGTTCTGCTTTCCCGGTGAGTACTACTATTGGGAACGCATAAAGATAAAGACAGGTTCATTTATATGAACACAGTAAAGACGGGTTCATTTGCGTGAACACGGTAAAGACGTGTCTCGTTTACGAGACCGGTATGGTTGTGCTGTATTCCAGTGCATAAAGTTAACTGTTTTCAAGTACATGGAGTTAAACTGTATCTGTTTTAGTGTTTTAGTGTTTTAGTGTTAATGATTGTTTCAGTCAGACTATTTTGGTGTGTATTGTGTTTTCATTAAGTTGGTTTCAACATGCCACTGTTTTCAAAATTACGTCAGATAGGGACCAGAAAAGGTATACTAGAAGAGCCAGTTAACATCCCGCCTAGAGACACACCTGGTCATTATATGTATAATAAACATGGCCTAGATGCCATATTGTATTTAGACCTATGGGTAGATTACACAAAGGATTTAGAGGAGAAGTAGAGATGGCCTGTCTCGGGAACGTGGGATTCTGAATGCATTATGAGAGTAGAGGAAGCGCTATGGAAAAAGAAATCAAGACCCTCTCAAAAAGATGCCATTGAGTTATGGCGCAAAGAAGCACATAGGAGAACAGAGAAAGAATTCAACCAAGCAGAGAGAACTAAACAAGCAGCGGAAAAAGCCAAAGAAAAAGAACTGCGGGAGGAGGGGGAACGGGTCAAAGCAGAACAGGCTGATAGAGAAAGAAATGCCGTCGTTACTGGTATTTATCCCGTCCTCTCAGAAGAACTAGCTAGAGTGACCCCCTCAGAAACACCCCGTAGATCGCGAACGCCACCACCTGTACCCTATAGAGTATGTAGAATAAAGCCGACAGCATCCGAGGTGTTTGTTTCCTCCTATCTAGAAGAGTCCCCACCAGACTACGCAAACGCAGATTTCCCTCCGCCCCCACCAGCGGAACAGCTCCAACAGCTCCAGCAGCTCGTGAAAGACGACCATGTGCCAGGGGCCGTAGGGGGATGGGGGCCTACTATAGATGTAGCGATCCCCCACTGTATATACGATCCAGAACCAGGAAAGGGCTCAATGCTCGTGATTTCACTAAGACTAAGACAGGCCGTCGCATATTTGGACAAACTACCAGATATGAAAGACCACCTCGATAAAATATACCGTTTCATTAGAACGGGGGAGGGACCCGAGAGTATAGCACAGGCCATGCAAAACAGAAAGGTGGGGGTTAAGAACTACATCCTCCGTTTTATTATTAACTGCCTGATCAGGGAAAAAGACGAAGGAGACGGGGATGTAGGGCCTGGTTTGATAGAATGGAGTGATCACATAGATGCCGGTCGGCATGATAAAACGGGACAGACAGACAGCATGATGAACAAAATACGAAAGGAAATAATAGCAACACACAAAGTAGAGCCTGACGAGAAGGATGAGTCATCAACGGAAGAGGTAGACGAGGCGAAGGACAAAGTAAATTATGTAGGTAATGCACGACGGTTCGACAGGCCCAAGTGCCTCGACTACCGTAAACAGGGGCCGGCTATAAAAGAAAGATATTCCCTTGAAAATCTATTCCAAGCTACTGAAAAAGCACTGGACCGACGGATAAAGAACAAGCGATCTCACACCCCACACAAAATGGAGTTGGCCCGGTCAGCCACCCAGTGGGTGTCCAATTCTAACATATATAGCAATGATATAGTGGCCCAAACGTTCTTGAGCCTCCCGCTGAACGAACAGCGTTTGGCCGGTATTTACATGGTCCAACATTTAATAACGTTGTACGAGAATCAATATTCCGATCCTGGTCAATTGTATAAATTACTGGACGACATAGTTCTAGACAGATGGACAGGCCTGGGTACTGAATTAATTAACGTCATCCTGGATCAACGACATAAGTACTTACATTTTCTGACCACATGCATGCTTCCCGCCCCACACCACGACAGAAAGCACCTATACGTAGACAGACAGAACCCCCTACGAGAGGTACATCCCGTCCGAAATGCAAACAATGAGCTTCAACGGGTGTATGTTTACACCCCCTTGACGAAATTAGAAATACTGGAAATGAAAAAGATGTTGCCCTCCCATGATAAAGACCCGGGGGGGTTTCACTGAGAATTAAAAGACATTCTCCGCATCGGAGATTATACGTACGCTGACATTCTGAAACTATTGAAAGTACTATTGCCAGCAGGCATTTATGAAAAGCTTAAGGAAAAAGACTGGGAGGTGGGAGAGAAAAAGTTAAGCTGGGAAGTATTGGAAACAGAGGATAAAGACAGGGCCCCGGGGGTTTGTCTTGGTGAAAAAGCTAGAGAACTACCTGAACTCTTAATACAGGTTTTGCCGAGACTATTGACTACTAAAAGGGAAGACTGGGATGCTATTTCAGCCTGTAAACAAAAACAAGAAGAGGACACAAGTGACTTCTATTCTAGGTTCGAGAAATGCTTAGCTATTAATAGTGGCCTTAAGCCCGGTAGCGAATCATATCCCCATCTTTTCGTGAGCAAATTAGTAGAGAATTCCCTACCCCAGATCAAGAATAGAGTACTGAAGGTTGAGAGTACTTGGCAAGCAAACAGCCCTTCACAAATGTTGCAAATGCTACAATATCACCAGAACAGGATTAGAGAAGAGCAGGATCAGGAAAAGAGACGCATGAAAGAGACAAAAATGAAGGTGCTGGTTGCCCAAACGGTACCGACAAACACAAACAAAAATGGCACGACACCTGTCAAGGGGAACTGTAATTATTGCAAACAACCAGGTCACTATGTAAAGGAATGTGCTGTCCTGAAACACAATATAGCTACAGGCAAAACAAAAGAACGACCACACACTCCTAGGCAAAATAGCACCCAACAGAGCACACAACAGACAATAGCGACTTTTCCACCCCCACCACCGCCTGTTCATGCCACACCACAAATGTATCAGAACACACAGCCAGACTATCCAGAATACCAATCATTCTCATGAAACAGCCTTGAGAGGGAAGATGGCTTGCCCCTTATTCAGGTTCCTGTAGATCAAGAAGGTCCCTATGTACATGGTCGTGTACTGGGACAGGACAGAAAGTTTCTGATTGACACAGGGGCGAGCAGAACTACCATCAGCCATGACGAGGTTCCAGGGGCACCTCTCTCGGGCTCACAGAATATTTCCCTGGGATTTTCAGGAAAGCCTATTATTAATGAAGTATCGAAACCAGTCTCCCTCGGGGTTGGTCCACTGTCACGTACCACAGACTTGCTACTTACTAAATCATGTCCAGAAAACTTACTTGGTATAAAGACATTAAAAGAACTAGGAGCAGTTATCTGTTGTTCTCCGGAGGGAGTGCGACTGTTCTTACGTGATTTTAAGGGTCATTATGTGTTGACAGATTTTGACATCAGACTCCAGAATGTACCACAGCACCTATGGGCACAAGGTCCGACTGACGTAGGTTACATGGACATAACACCCCACAAGGTCACTCTCAAAGCAGGAGTAGTACTAACACGTATACGACAATACAAAATACCACCTGATGCCGAAGTGGCCTTATTAAAAATTATTGACGAACTCATTGCACAAGGGGTGGTGGTGGAGACTGACTCGAATGTGTGTAACTCACCTGTCCTTCCTATCCTTAAACGATCAGACCCTAATGCACCACCAGTTTACAGACTAGTTGTTGACCTTCGAGAATTGAATAAATGCGTAGTCCCACATTACCCAGTGGTCCCAGACATTTCTTCATTACTGACTGCTATGGATTCTGAGGCAACGTTCTTTACAGTCATTGACTTGAAGAATGCCTTTTTCAGTATTCCAATTCATCCTGACAGCCAATACCTTTTCGGATTCAGTCTAAAAGGACGCAGCTTTAAATTCACGAGAGCACCACAGGGCTTCACAGAGAGTCCTAGCGTTTACAGTCAAGCGTTAAAAAGACAGCTGGACAGTATTAATATGCCCACTAACACAGCACTGATACAGTACGTAGATGACATTCTCATTACAGCACGATCAGAAACAGACTGCGAAGATGCATCACTGACGGTTTTACACTTTCTGGCAGAGAAGGGGCACAAAGTGTCCCCTTCAAAGTGACAATTCTGTGCACAGCAAGTGGTGTACCTTGGACACTTGCTGTCCAAGAGGGGTAGACAGCTGACACAAGAACGTATTCAGTTAATTTCTAACCTTTCACAGCCCAAGACACAAAAGGAAGTGCGGGCCTTCATTGGCCTCACTTCATACTGCAGGCAGTGGATTCCCCAGTATGCCTATCTAGCCAAACCACTCATACAGTTGACAACACAGGAGGCAGCGTCTTCGACTGTCCTCCCTTGGACACAAGAACACACCTTGGCATTTGAGGAATTAAAAAGAGCCTTATGTCAAGCGCCAGTTTTAGCGACTCCTAGTTACAGCAAACCCTTTATGCTTTTCGTAACTGAACGGGATGGAACAGCATTATCTGTCCTCACACAAGATCAAGCAGGAAAACACAAGCCTTGTGCTTATTTTTCTAGTACACTGGACCCAGTGGCCCAGGCTCTGCCTGCGTGCCTGAAATCGGTTGCGGCAACAGCCCTAGCCATAATACAAAGTGACTCGATAGTGCTGGGACACCCCCTGACAGTACAGGTACCGCATGCAGTGGAAGTTCTCTTGAACAGGACACAGACACAACACTTGACCGTAGCGAGACTGACAGGATATGAACTGACGTTATTTCAACCACACATAGAGATCAGACAATGTAACACACTAAATCCTGCTACACTTTTGCCCTCAAGTACAGTAGACACCGCACCACATGACTGTGTGGAAATAATGAATATAGTGACGAAACCAAGACAAGACCTGACAGATGCTGCACTGCCAGACCCTGACCTGACACTCTATGTAGATGGATCATGCATGAGGACGAGGACGGGAGAATTAGTGGCAGCATATGCCGTGACCACTGCTACTGAAGTCATAGAGACACAAAGAATAGACATACTGTCAGCGCAAGCAGCAGAGCTCATCGCTCTGACACAAGCCTGCATAAGAGCTAAGCACCTTGAAAGTGAACATTTATACAGATTCACAATATGCTTTTGACGTAGTTCATGATTTTGGAGTACTATGGAGGGAGAGAGGTTTCTTGACCTCTCATGGGGCCAAAATTCAGCACGGCCCGCTTATTCAGGCCCTGTTGGAAGCAATACATTTACCTGCAGCCATAGCTATCCTGAAATGCAAACCACACACCAAAGCTACAGACACCATTTCCCAGGGTAATGACCTGGCAGACCGAACTGCTAAACTTACAGCCCAGACGCCAACAGACACGACAAAGACAGAGGTACCACTACTGACTAAAAGTATGACAGTCAGGGATCCTTCTCAAGATGTACTCGACATACAGACACATGCCACTTCAGATGAAATAAAGAAATGGACTGAACAAGGAGGGGTCCAGACTGACCAAGGTTGGATGACTGAGGGCAAAGCAACATGGTTTCTTCCTGATTCCATGGTACAAGTGATCATAAACACAGCACATAGTCCAGCACACTTGGGAGAGAAGGCAATGATGGACAGCTTACAGAATATCTGGTTTAACAAGCACCTGCATGCAGCAGCGAAACAAAAAGTAAGAACATGCATGATCTTTTGTCAGTTCAATCCAGGTAAAGGCATCCCGGTGGAACAATGCGGATTTCATCCTCCTGACCACCCTTTTGAGGTCCTCCAAATGGATTATATCCAAATGGACAGATGTAGAGGTTACAAGTATGTCCTAGTAGTTGTGTGTGCACTAACTAGATGGACAGAAGCGTATCCAGTCCCAGATTATACTGCTGTGACAACCGCTAGGCAAGTGGTGCGCGAATTCTTTCCTAGATACGGATTCCCCCGTGTCGTTTACTCAGACAATGGCCAGCCTTTTTCTTCTGAATTAATGAAACAAGTGTCTCTTCTGTTAGGCTATAACTGGAAGTTCCATTGTGTGCGACACCCTGAAGCAGCAGGCCTTGTAGAAAGACATAATCAGACAATAAAGACGAAACTAGCAAAGATCTGTGCAGAAAAAGGCGTGGATTGGATGGTAGCCTTGCCGGTTGCCCTCTTTTACATGCGTATGGTAGCCCATTCCAGAACAGGCCTATCACCATATGAAGTGGTTTTCGGTAGACCGCCGAACATGTGGGGTACGCCTATGCCTAAGAAAATAACTGATGTTGACAGTAACATGCTTACAGATTACCTGGCTTCCTTGATGTCTGCACTACTCTCTTGTCGTTCACAGGTTGCCGCCGCCTTCCCTGACAACACCCAGGTCAAGGAGCACGCCATAGCCCCAGGGGACTATGTGCTCGTCAGGAATTTTGATCGATCAAACCCCCTTGAACCGCGTTGGAAGGTGCCGAAGTTAGTGCTACTAACAACGAGGACAGCCATCAAAGTCGAAGGGAGAAAAGGATGGCTTCACGCCCATCATTGTAAAAAGTACTTTGGAGACTCTGGAACTTTGGTAAAGACAAAAGACATTACAGACTTTGAGCCCCCTTTGCTAGAAAAGACTCCACAGCAAGAGTACAGGTCCAAATTACGATCTAGAAAGCCAGACTACGTTTGATCATTTAAGTCCACTAGGTGGTGAATCGGTTGAACAAGATTTCTGACATGCATAAGATCGCGGACAATAATAGTAAAAAGAGCAAAATGAAAGAAATATACTGCAAGATATTACGTAGTAGATGTATAGTATCTCTGATTTTTCTGTCTCTTCTGTGCATCACTATAATCTGGTTCAGCTTAATACTACATGTTTTCTTTCCTCCTATTGCCTCACATATACACTCTTCCATTAATGACACCGTAGAGCATACATTTAGTGATCTGCCACCCCATGAACTGTCATATCGACTGGCCCTGCGCAACAATACTTTTATTCGGATGTTGCACCGTTCTCATCAGACCAGCAATGCGACAGATTGCTGGGTATGTGGCCGACTCCCACCTTATCAAAAGATGAAGGGAGTTCTGCCCCTCGTCCCTTTTCCGTTCTCCCACAATGGTTCGTGCGGAGCATGGTTTGCCTTAATGTCATCAATCGACAAAAAGTCCACAGTTTACCAGGGTGACTGGATATGGGGAAACTTGAATAAAGTAATGAATGAGGTATGTTTTCCAGACGAAGACGGACTTCCCCAAAGGAAGGGGACCGATCTAGAAAATGAAGAGTACGAGCAAGGAAATGCTTCCCTCAACTTTATAATGCTGAATGTTCAGCCCATGCAAAATGCGGGTCCACCGTCTATTTCAGTCCTACCAGTAAAAGGTGATTTGTGCGTTAGAAAGGATCAGTACATATGGGACACAGCGAGTGTAATGCTGTAGTAGAGTTTAATGATAAAGGAAAGTCTTCTTTCAAAGCATCTCGCCATACCTATTTCATTTGCGGTCAGACAGCCTATGTACAGCTGCCCTTAGACTGGGGTGGGACATGCTATATAGCGTTCCTGCTGCCACCCGTCTTTTTGGCCCCATCCTATTATCATCCAGATTCACGACTCGAGCTTATTAGACACAGGAGAGAGACCGATGCCTCAGGGATTGATCAGACTGAGACAGCCTGGGAGCAATATACAGATTTCAACAAAGGATTCTTTTTCTTCATAGGTCCCGTCCAAAACAGTAAACTCATACGCAGTTTAACAAGGACTCTGGATGCAGTTGTGAATGAGACTGCATCTGCCCTGGCGAACTTGACCCAGGAGCAGTCTGCCATGGGACTGGTTGTTCTTCAGAACCGCCTTGTTCTTGACGTCATCCTGGCGGATAGGGGCGGGGCCTGTAGGGTGATCGGCTCCAGTTGCTGCGTTTTCATACCTAATAACGCGCCATCTGTGTACGCAGCAATAACACGGCTCCACAAGATTGCTCACGATATACATCAAGACCCAGGCACATGGACTTGGTCCAGTTGGCTCTGGGGTGTAATATCGGCATGGGGATAGAAAGTGTTGTCGTTCCTAGGAATGATACTGCTTATGATATTCGGCTGCTGTCTCTGTCTGCAGTGTGGCCCGGCCATTTGCGGACTGTGTGTGACTGCCTGTGTTCCACATCCACGTATACAAAGGATCAAAGATGAACAAATGATGCTGTATGAACAAATATACGGTCTCATGAGAATAGATGTGTCCTGAAGGGTACAGTAGGGGACAAGGAGGGAATGAGAAAAAAGAAATTTTACATGGCCAATATGTCCCCTGCGTGTACCCCAACGTTTAGTGTACGTGCATGTCACCCATGCATTTTCCCTCTATGGCCTGCAATAATGATGCCTCTGCATTTACGTCCCACATTAGGATGCCAGTCACCAAGTCTTCCATAAAAGAAACGTTAATTTTGCACTGAGTCGCATGTGGCCCATGTGTTTGCATTGTGCACTTTTAATATATCGCGAAGAACCCATTTCTCCATTTTGTGGCTCAGCCAGTCCCCGAATTGAGGTTTCATGCCTCCAGACACTCTGAGGGCTGCAGCTACGTATCCCTGACCTCGCATACTTTTGGCTAAGCCGAGAGGGGCCCAGCACGGGGTGCCAAGACAGTATTGTGCACAACAGTTATCTGCTTGCTCTACAGAATCACATTCCTGCCTGGTGAAGGAGGTAAACAGAACCCGTCTGCAGAGATAGGGCCTAGCCTTTCTGTCTCCGTTTAAGTGATTTGCAGAGCTCGCGTCCATAGAAAGCTCAAGGCCCCCACGCAATGAACGAAGAAATAGATGCCCACACTGGCTCTTGGTGATGAGCGACCTTTGCTTCAGATAATACATCCCCGGACTTAAGATATCTGATAATACCAGACGTGCTGGTCGCCCTGACACTGAAGGCCTCCCTACCAGACCGAAAGTCAGCTCCCCCCAGTTACACGTCAGTTGCACGTCATGATGAAGTTGCGCACACAAGTAGGGCAAAGTTCCAGCTGGCCATGCAACCCCCCTCCATGTATCCACCCACCTATGACTCACCTATGACTCCTCAAGTGAACGCCCTCATGCACGCCCACATGTTCTTATCTCTCTTTCTCTTGCTCTGCCTGGAGCGCTCCTCCCTATGTGCGAAATTGAATGTATAAATATTGTACTCTGTGAATAAAGTTTAGAAGACCCTTCCTGAACCTTCGTGGTGATGGAACCGATTCTCCCCTAACTCGAGTTATTGAAATAAAGCCCTTTTGAATCGGACACCACGGACTCTGCCTCTCATTTTATGCATGACCCTTTGTTTATTTATAGAAATTATGTCAGGGTAATACTTTATTTACCACACTTTCAGCACGCCTTGAGGCCCCAGTTATTCCCTCTTAGAAGGCGTATATATCAATTAACCAGGCAATCATAATGTTTAAGTCCTGAAGATGATCCCAATTTAATTTGAGCATGGGATAGAAACGTCGACTCCTTTTAGTGAACATACTGTTGACCATTGTACACTGTTTTCTGTATGTGCTACTCTGGGAAATAATGTACATATTGATTCTAAACAGCACCCAGATCGCTCACTCCTCTTTGCCTGAAGAACCTTTTCTTTCATTTTTTACTTTCATTTTCTTCCTCTCTATTCTTATCTCTCCAGTACGGTACAGGACTGTGCCTTACTGCAAGAATTGTTTGTTGCTAAATGTATTTAAACCCTCAAAGACTTGAATTAATTTATAATAAATTCCCTGCCCGGCTGGGCAAGGAAAATATATAGTAGCCTATTGTGGTCTATATTTTAATAGTTTGTTACTTCAATTTGCTGAGGACCTTTCTTCTTCTTAATAACTGATACCCATGGTTCACAGCTACCAATTGGGTCCCCCTTGTTTTCTTAAAAAAACGGCCTTCCACAGCTGCGCAGCACTTAGTGCCGGCTGCAGCGTTTAGGGCCCCTGTGATGGTTCTCAGCTGCCCAGCAAGTAGTGGACAGCTGCAATGTTTAGGTTTTGCGCAGTGGCGCAATTGGGCTTCGCTGCATTGGCATCGCACCCTGACATTCTGGACACAGGCCATTTGAGCCCCTTTGGAGATGGCCAGTTGGCCAGGGGGATGGGTAGAGATGGGGATGGGTGCAAGGCCCTAATGTGATTTATGTGCTGAAATGATTGTGGTGCTAGGAAATGTAATGCATTTAGTATGTTTTACGCACCCTTTTTGATACCTCTAGATATGGTTTAAGCTTATGAGATTGTATTACCTTTCTATGTTTGTGTTAGTGAGATTATACTTCACTGTGTGATTTACGCCCCTAATGTGAGTTATACTTAGGAGGCAGGGTCTAATGTGTTTAGGCTATCGAGGAGATTGCATAATGTGTTTATGCTGGTGAGGTTGGCGCAGAATGTAATTCGCGTCTGATGTGACTGTGTATAATGCAATTTATGTTACAGGTTAAGGTGGAGTACAGTTATTACCAGTGGTTACTAGTTGTACATTTATGATCTGATTTTAATTTTACCAAGTTCACTTTCTGATGGTTCTGACAGTGGTCCATGTGGCCCTGTCAGTTGTAAATAATACCCTTGTGAAGATTGCCCGTGCCAGTTGGCACAGTGTATGTTATGTGTTTACTATTCTAATATGCTATGAGAATACAAAGGCTATTTTATATAACCTTGTGTGGAGTTCCTTTTGCAGTGTGCCTGGGATGTTGTTGCTGTGTGCGTGCACAAATACTTTACACATTGCCTCCGGGATAAGCCTGACTGCTCGTGCCAAGCTACCAAGGGGGTGAGCAGGGGTTATCTTTGGCGTGTAACTCCCTTGCCCTGACTAGAGTGGTGGTTTCTGCCTGGCTTTGGCTAAGCCTTAGTCAACCAGAAATCCCATTTCCAACACGTATCATCAAACTTTCTATTCTATCACAGTAAAAGGCATTTATATGAAAACAGTAACTGTCACTAGCACAGACTTCCACCAGAGTAGGTCTCAAGTTGCTTCTTTATACTACATGTAAGTAGTTTATTCTGCTGTATTACCTTGCATTCTGGAACTTGCCTTCTTATTTTTCAATTATAAATGCAGGAGTACAAGAGTAAAATGAAAAGACTAGATTACTTCAGCGATGCCAAAGTAGATTAACAGTCCTGTCATGTCACTTTTTCATACAAATTACAGGAGCCTCACATTTTCCCTTATCCCCAGGGCCCCAAGAGTCATAGGACCGGCCCTCTCTCAACAACTAAGTCTGAACATCTCCACCGCGGCTGTGACCCACGGATATCGGACACCTCCTGCAGCCTTGCCCTGCTGAACTTTACCTTCTCAGAACATTTTTCTCAAGAATTGTTCCCAAATCCAAAGGTACGCCCTGAATGAGCCCAATCCACTTCTTGTATCCAAACGGCACTCCACTGTGGTCAGCCATATTTTTCGACTTTGACCTAGTCTCACGTGAATGTCCATTGTAGAAGCTTTGATTTTTTAGGCACCAGTTTTTACTAAAAACTTCAAAACATTCGTACTTCCTGTTCTACTGATTGGACTTTTGTCATTTTGGTGTCAATTAGTTTAAATAAAATGTACAATGTTTTTTAAAATGGTTTGGAATATTTGTTTTGTGTTTTCTCTTTATTACTGTTTGTTTGCGCATAATATTTTACACTGTGCCTCCAGGTTAAGCCTGGCTGGTTTTTGTGCCAAGCTACCCAGGGTTAAAAACAGATTAATGTAGTGACTTTTTGTGACTCACCCTGCAAGGGATTGTAGCTCTTGCTTGACCAAAGCTCCAACCCCAGTCAACCAACAACCCAATTTCTAACACAATTCTCTTGCAGAAAAAAAATGCATTTTTTTTCTATTGAAGTATTTCCTGTAGGATTTCCTCTTAGTCCTAAGGTACGGAGACTGATGAACATTTCCTACATTACCATTCAGTTGTTCATGAAGCTTTCTTTGTTGAGCTACATACCACAGTGCTACTTAAACGAACCTTACAACGTCTGAACATTATCCAGCCTGGAAATGGGCTGAGGAAAAAGCAACGCATCAGCTCTGCAATTAACACAAAGAGGACACAATACATGTTGTGTGCTTGTGCTCCACCCTTTTAGAGGATAGGAGGGAGTTGTTACGAAGGTGGGGGCATAATATTAAGGGCCGGCGATAAATATCGCAAAGCGTGCTTACCGCTGGCATATTTATCGCTGGCTATCTCTGGAATTTATCGCCCGGTTAGCTCAAAATCAACAACGCGCATCGCTGAGGTGATAAATATTCCAGAGATAGTCGGGATATCGCCGTTTTCCTTGGTAGAAAACGGCGATATCCTAGATGATAGGGCCTGTGGTCTTAGCCACACAATCCACCCCCCATGTTAGGTATGCCTCAGGCAGGAATTTAATAGATGTTAAATTCCTGGGTTAAGGCATACTGGACGTGATCTTAAATATCGCTAACCCTCATTGTCAATATCACGAAGCTAGGTTAGCGATATTTTCCCATGGGAGTCTTGTCAGGCATGCCTCCTTTGCATTTCATTAGCGATGGGATGGGAGGCGTGATGACAAGGGGCGCTGTTGCAAGGAAACACGTGCTAGTGTGTCCTTGTTAGTAATGCAATAATATTATCACCGCATTTCGCCCGAAAATGGGCTCTAAAGCAGCGATAATATTATCGCAACCCCTTGTTAATATGCCTTGTGGTGGATTGCCAGGGACAAAAGATCCTGTAGGATAGCAGTGCTGGCCCGTTTTGACCCATCAAATACTATTCTAAACTGTGCTCTGGTCAAATTCATCTATCATTTTTCAATAAAGGTAGAGACCTTAGATAATGCAGCTCAAGTGCTGGCAGGTGACTAGGCTATCAACGTGCCAGGTACTGGACCCCGAATCCATCTTTGTCTGAAACCACTCTTTCGGAATGACCTTTTTCCTGAAAACTGTTATAACAAGTGCAGGCTGATACCATCTGGCCAGGGACCTTAAGTGTCTAGACAGAGCATGAAATCTTGTTGCAGTGACAAAGGCTACACTTTGAAATTATTTTAGACATAGCACTTTACTCATACCCGTTTTTAAAGTCTTACAGCACAAGGCTATTTTAACCATCTTTTAGAATAATCTACTGTACTTTATCATCGACTAGATCCACTTCCGTGTAAAGGTAGAAAATGTTCGGCTTTTATGCATGCATTTTACAAAACAGTAGCCTTTCTGCTAAATATATCACTTTGGATATAATGTTATTTAACTCATGTGACAAATTGCAAGGGTTAAATAAAGCAATAAAGTCTATTTGACAGTGAGTACTGGTATTTGTAGAATCGATGGGCAGGCCTACCATTCATTTCAAGCATAGTTCCGCTAGGTGCACATGCATCTAGACTTGAACTTACAATCTTGTTATAGTGAGAGGGTAAGCCATTCAGATCCATCTTAGGGTGGGTGACATGGAGAAATGTAGGAAGCATTTGACCAGTTAGTATGTCACTGTTCTTTGTTACTAGATAAAGCATACAAAATACAGATAACAAAGTTGCTTAATTTAAAAATCATACCAAACAAGCAGTTCTCACATGTACACATTCTCAAGGAGAAATTAGTAGTTTGTTCACAATGTGGTTTGTGCTCATCCATTTGTTCTCATTATATTTGTACTCGTGGGTATGCCAGTGGTGTGGCAGGCACCGATTCTATTACATCCCTCACTCACCGAGGTATAAACTGAAGTGTGTGCCTGTAGCACCTTTCTTCTAATGCATCACTCCTGAACAGGCTGAGGGCAAGTTGTAATGCAGCAGAGAAGAGAATTGTCCAAGTATGTTCTGTGGAACTCGTACTCCACCACTCGTGAAGTGTATGACTGGTGGAGTGCAGGGTTATACTTGCTCTCGCAGTTCAGGAAGAACCTCAAGACCTAGATGTTCAACCAAGAGGTACAGGCAGCATGATCCCACAGAAACTGGCATGTCTGTCCATGCCTATTAGGTATATATTGAAATGAGAGTGAAGCCATCCTGGTATCAGTGGAACCCCATCACTACACCCACAAGACTCATGGGATCCGAGGTGTAACAAAGAAGCAGGTGCACTGCCACTACTTTGTTGGGATTAGGAAGGTGGTTCAAAACCCTGAGCATATGCAGCAGCCACCCTGGGGTTGTGAAGGTTAGAGAGCCCCATCCAAATGTTGAGCCAAAATTTCATGAATTTGCGCCTTGATGTTTAGAGCCAATGGCGTCCCTTTTTGATGTGCTGCTCATGTTTGCTTCATATCTACCTTTCAAACTCATGTAAAATGCACTGGTTTGGTGGTTGCTCCGCAGATGATTCAAATATAAATAAATAATAAATGAAAATCTATGGTGCCAGTGACACGGGTACAACAAAGTGCAGATTAGCTATGTGTTCTGATATCGATGTTAATTATGGTACACATCTTCAATTCTGCATATAGACGGTGAAACATATTTTATATCCTAGAAACAAGCAAGAATCTCACGAAATCAAAATCTAAAATGTTTACTTCATGAGCGATGATCAACCCCAGCACTGCTTACCTGCTGTTGGCCTTGCATTTTTATTTAGAGTCATGAAGGTACCTAAAAGTACAAATGTGCATGTCTATCATTAAAGAAGCATAAAAAGCAAATGTATGCATGGGCGCAGAAATATAAATAAATATGTTTACAGTAAAAAGGCATTGTTAAAAGGAGCTTGTTATTTCTCATGCACATAACACCATAACACACATTGGTCTACATATGCATTTGTACACACTTAAACATACACACTAAAAACACTAAGGGAGACGACCCTTCAAAAATGTAGACAAATGTATCACTAACATTTATGTGGATATAAACACATGCTCATAAACATAGTCATATGTAGATAAACAGGAACAATAACACTTAGAAAATATAATCACATGCCCACACACAAAGGCCCTGAATACGAGTCTGGGTGTCCATGGACCGCTAGATTCATTCGGGGGTGGTGGTGGTGCTATTCCGACCGCCAAAGTATGATCTGTGCGGTCTTACCACCACAGCCCCGCCGCAGCAGCCAGGAAACCACCATTTCCTGGCAGTGCTGCAGCGGCCAGGAGGCAGTAATATGCTTGGCGGGACTGCCACGGACCCACCAAGAATATTACGGATTTCCTCTCTGTCATGGTTTTCATGATGCCATGAAAACCATGGTGGAGAGGAACCTTGTACCTCACGCCCTGTGGGTACAACAAGGTCGTAATCCGGCCCATACACAATTAAATGTTCATGAAGAACAATAGTTACTTACCTGTAATCTGTGGTTCTCCAGTATTGGTGTCTTTGATAGATTCACATGCCTGAATCATTCCCCGTCGTCGGAGTGGGAGCCCACGGTACATAAAAAAGCAGTAAAATATACCATTTGTACATAACAAATTACAGTATACCCAACCAGGAAGTAAAGTAGCCCCAGCTACAGTATATAAAACTTCCACATTAGAGACTATCCAGGTCATTTGGTATAGACCAAACTGCAGCCAATCAGGCCACAGCTCCCACCAGAATGCTCTCCCCAGAGACCCAGGCTCTCAGATTTTGTAGCACCGGAGTGTATCTGAGTAACGTATAGATAAAACAGCCTGAGTGAGACTCTGAGGGGAGGTGGGTGGGTGCATGTGAATCTATGAAAGACACCAATACTGGAGAACCACACATTACAGGTAAGTAACTATTGTTCTTCTCCAGTATTAGGGGTGTCTTTCATAGATTCACATGCCTGAATCAGAGTAGTTATCAGTAATAGTAGCAATAATATTATACATAGCTCTTGGACGCCAAAGCACATAGCAGTAATGCAAGAACATAATGAAAAGCAATAACATAATAGGCGTCAAAAGAGCAAGAGGAGGTGGGAGAGAAATAGCAGAGGCTCACCTTATTGAAAAAGATTACGTAGGACTGCTCTTCCCACCGAGGCATCGGTATCGCTTGAAGAATCCAGACAGTAATGCCTCGTGAATGTGTGCCTGCTGGACCAAGTTGCAGCTCTGCAGATTTGCAGGAGAGGCACACCAGCAAACAAAGCAGTTGAAGAAGAGACTGCTCTCGTAGAATGAGTTCTGGGTAAGGTCTGTAAGGGTTTACCTGCCTGTTGATGGCAGAGCCCTATCGCTGAAGAGACCCACCTAGCGATAGTCTGTTTTGTCACTGCACAGCCTTGTCTCGGTCTGCCATGCGCAACAAATAGCTGATCCGTCTTCCTGATGGCAGCTGTCCTTGAAAGATAGAACTTAAGACATGTTTTGACATCTAGCGAGTGTAAAGTTCTTTCAGCTGGTGTCTTCCGATTTGGAAAAAACGTCTTAAGTATGACTGGCTCATTCAGATGGAAATCTGATGGTACTTTGGGCATGTACTTCGGGTTGGTGCGCAGTACCACCGAGTCATTCGTGAATTGCAAGAAAGGTGGCTTAGATGTGAACGCCTGCATGTCACTAACCCTTCTGGCTGAAGTTAATGCCAGCAGTAATGCAACTTTCCAAGTGATGAACTTTAGATCTACTTTATGAATCGGCTCAAAAGGATGGCGCATGAGTTGAGCTAATACTATATTCAAATGCCAGGATGGAGGTGGCCGACGTACTGGTGGAAACATACGAAATAAACCTTTAAAGAATTGCTGGATTATTCTTGAGGAGTATAGCGAATTCGTACCATCTTGACGGTATCTGGATATAGCCGCTAGAAACACTTTAAGTGTTGAGTGTGCCAAGCCTGATTTAGCCAGATGTAAAAAGAAGGGCAAAATCCTGTCCGGTTCAGCATGCATAGGATGTAAATTCATAGTGTTGCACCAAGCACAAAAACGCTTCCATTTAAGCCTGTAAGTTCTGTTCGTTGAAGGCGCTCTAGCATTGTTTAGGACTTCTTGACAGTCTTGTGGAATGTTCAAGTGTGCAAACTCATGGTGTTGAGGAGCCAAGCTGATAATTTCAGAGAATGAGGGTCCGGATGATATACCTTGCCTTCTTGAAGTGTCAGAAGATTCGGAATTTGAGGCAGCTGAACAGGTTAGCACTATGAGAGGAGAAGAAGCTGTGTGAACCAATATTGCCGGGGCCACCGTGGAGCTATTAGAATCATACGACACGGTTGCCTCCTCATTTTCTTGATGACTTTGGGAATTAATGGAATTGGAGGGAAGGCGTAGGCAAAGAGCCGTTCCCAGTTCATTGACAGAGCGTCCCCGCAAGACTCCTTGTGGGGAATCCAGCTCGCAAAATGAGTACATTTCTTGTTGTGGTAGGTCGCGAACAGATCGAGATCGGGGCGATCCCATCTCTGGAAAATTTGATCCAGTGCTGGTTGATGCAGTTCCCACTCGTGAGTGCTGCATTTGGATCTGCTTAGGGAATCTGCCAGCACATTGGCTACTCCTGGGACATGCACTGCTGTCAAGTTGATGTTGTGTTCCAGAGCCCAATTCCAGATTTCCTGAGCTTGCTGGGACAACCGGGCTGATCTTGTGCCCCCCTGCTTGTTCAGGTAATGCATGCTCGTCATGTTGTCTGTTCGGATCAACACGGACGAGTTTGACAGAGTCGCCTGAAAAGATTTGAGGGCGAGGAAAATGGCCCTCAATTCCAACAAATTGATGTGCCATTTCCTTTGCTGTATGTTCCACTTGCCACTGATCGCCATCCCTTGAGGGTGAGCGCCCCAACCTTCTAGCGAGGCATCCGTGGTTACGATGAATCTGGGGGCTTCTGCGAGAAAAGCACAGCCCACTTGCAGGTTGCGTTCTTGAGTCCACCACAGGATTGCATTCTTCATTCGAGGTGTTAAGACGATGACATCCTCGAAAGAACCGGACACCTGCACCCATTGGTGGCTGAGTTCCTCTTGTAGTGGTCTCATCCTCAGACGACAGTTTGGAGATAGGAGGATGCACGATGACAACATCCCTAGGAAAGACTTGAATCTTCGAACTGAAACGCACTTTCTTCTGAGGAGTGCAATCGCCATTTCCTGAATCTTTTCTTGCCTTTCGTTTGAAATGAAGACTTGAGCGAGTTTGGAATCCAGAGTTGCTCCTAGGAAAGACTTCCTTTGAGATGGTACCAGGTCCGATTTCTTGAAGTTTATTGAGAAACCTAGACTTTGAAACAGGCAAAGGCATGTTTGGATATGTTTGCTTGCGGTGGCGTAGGAATTGGCCTTGATAAGGCAGTCGTCCAGATAGGGGTATATCTGAACACCCTGCAACCGTAAGTGGGCCGCCACAGGTGCCAACATTTTTGTGAATACCCTCGGGGCTGAACGTAGCCCGAAGGGAAGGACCTTGAACTGGAAGTCCCTGCCAGCCACTCTGAACCTTAGGAACTTCCTGTGCCTGGGGAAGATGGGTACGTGGAAGTAAGCATCCTGAAGGTCCATTGTTGCCATGTGGTCCCCTACCGTCAGAAACTGGAAAATCTGTTGGAGTGACAACATTCTGAACGTTAACTTCTTGATATATTTGTTGAGGGCACGCAAATCGAGGATGGGGTGCCATTCCCCCGATTTCTTGCGTATCAAGAAAAAACGAGAGTAAAATCCTTTTCCTCTCTGATGTTGAGGCACTTTCTCGATTGCCCCTTTTCGAATCATTGCATTGATTTGGATGAACAGCTCCCTGAGATGTGCTGGGGGCGGTCCTTTTGGGGGTGAATTTGGAGGGGTCTTTACAAATTCCAATATGTGACCTTTTGAGATTACATCCAAGACCCATCTGTCTGTGGTAATATTTGACCATTGTGAGCAATGTAGGGATATTCTTCCTCCAATTTGTTTCTGGCTGGGGCAAAGTGGTGGCAGGATGCTTTTCTCACTTCTTGTTGGCGTTGTCCCTGCCCCGATAGGTTGTTTTCCCCCGGGGCTGTGTATAATTACTTCGTCTTTGGCCATAAGGTTGTTGTTTATAAGGTTGGTACCTTTGGTTGCTTTGGTTGTTAGTATATGGGCGTTGCTGGTAATATCCTCCTCTACTAGAGAAGTTACCCCTTCCTTTAGCACCACGAAAGGAAGATTTACGGTACTGCAGAGTACCTAACGACCGTGCTGTTTCCGTATCTTTCTTAATGGATTGCAAAGCTTCGTCCACATGTGAGCCAAAAAGGAACTCGCCGTCATAAGCCATATTTAGAACCTTGGCTTGTACCTCTTGTCTAAAGGATGTAGATTTTAACCATCCCTCTCTTCTAAGTACTGCAGCACCCGCTAACTGTCTGAATCCTGTGGCCGCCACGTCCACTGCCGCATCGATGATTTCAGACGAAGCACATTCGCCTTCTTGCAAAATTTTTGTGGCCTCGGAGCGGTCTGGTTCAGGCAGTTTCTGGATGTATGGCGATATGTCAGACCACATTTGCCTATCATACCTGCCGAGAATTGCTAACGAATTTGCAGCTCTAACTGTGGTTGCCGCAATAGTGGATACCTTTTTTCCAATGGTATCGAGACGCCTCCCGTCCCTGTCCGTAGGAATCGAGATCTGAGTTGACAGGTTCCTTGCCCTCTTCTGAGCTGCCTGCGCAATAACTGAGTCCGTCTTTGCCTGACCGATGAGACAAGCCGGTGAAGAGGCGGGCGCCCTATATTTTTTATCTACTCGCGGCAATACCGCAGGAGAAGAGTTTGGCGTGGCCATGATCTTAAGACCTTCTTTCCAAATAAAGTCTATAATGGGAATAGACCAACTTTGTTTCTGAGATAGAGTCTTAAAATCGTACAGAAAACATTCATCTTGTTTTGCTTCCATGGAAATGAGAAATCTTTTAGTAGCCATGTCCATAATCCTATGGAAGTTCGCTATATCCCCCGGTGGTGACTCAGCTTTTGGTTGTTCGTCAGGTGATGGTGTGTCCGCTTGATAATCTTCATACTCCGACGAGTCCGATTTATCCAATTCCCCTTCCTCATGGGTTTCCTCATCAGAATTGCCATCCTCCTGTTGGTGGTAGGAGACTGGTGTTGAAGGCCGGGCATGCTCTGCCCCTTCCGTCATCGCAGCCCCTGCATTTTGAGTTATCTGAGGCTGTGGGGAAGTGATACGAGAATCGCCCGACTCCGAAGACGGGAAACGGCGATAATAATCGCTTAACATATACTGCAAATTTTCAAAAAGTTCCATTGGCATTTGCATCCCTGGCGCTGGTGTATTCACCAATGTAGGCGCTTGAATTTGCTGTTCCTCATCCTCCTGATCCTTAACCCGTATAAGTAAGTCAGAAGGGCTTTCAGCTGCTTGAAACATGTCATCACCAGATCCCTCTTCAGAATCTAAGAGCCTGTCAGGCATTTGAAGTGGCGACATAGATGTGGACTGAGAAGCCTGTTTCTGCAACAGAGCCGCAGTTGTGGCTGGAGATGGTAGGGGTATGGCAGCGCTTCTTGCTGACCATACCTGCAGGTCTGTACAAGACGACAGCTTTGGTGTGGTTGGATTGTCTTGTAGTAGGGTTAAATCCGAGCCTTGTGATGTTGTCTTCGTCGTTGAAGACAATAGTTCCGTCGACGTCAGAGGCGGTGTTATTTTCCTTGACGTGGTGGATTTCGTCGTCGACGAGGGAACCGTCGACGGGGTTACCTTCATCGTCGACGGGGCCGTCGACGAGACAATCTTCATCTTCGTCGACGCCGATTTCGTCGACGCGTCCGTCGACGGGGTCTTTTTCGTCGTCGAAGAGTCCATCGACGGCATCTTCGTCGACGACAACGTCGACGTCGGCAAGGTCTTCTTCGTCGACGGTAAGGCTGTCGACGATGACAAGGGTTTTTTCGACAATGGTTTCATTTTCGTCGACGTCTGATCGTCGACGAGGGGTGTGACAATCTTCGTCGACGAGATGGGACGAATTTGGACATGAACATAAGTTGGAGAGGAGGCTGAGGACATCACCATAGACGTTTTAGGTGAGGAGAAAGTCATAGTAGAAGTCATAGCAGAGGCAGCCTGACTGGAAATTGGCAGAGCTGTTGGTGCCTTAGTCACAGGTCTCTGAGGAGACACTAAAGTCGCTGTCCTTTTAGAGTCTGTAAGCTTCACAGACTTCTCAGAGGATTTCTTACTTTTAGAAGTAGAAGGCTCACCAGCATCTGAAGCGAGCTGGGTCTGCTTCGCCACTTTAGCTTTAGGAGTAGGCACAGCACTCTCAGCACTCCTCTTCTTTGGTCCCTTAGAAGACCCTGAGGCAAACCTTCCTACCTCAGAAAGTGGCACATCTTTATCCTTAATTCGCTGAAGCCACAGCAGCAGGCGACCCTCTCTATCCCTGAGGGTCTTAGGAGGAAATTTGCGACAGATCTTACACTCCTTAGCCTGATGATCAGGGTACAAACAGTAGATGCAGCGAGTATGTGGATCCTCTTTAAACAGCCTCGCTTTTCCGCAAGAGTCACAGGCCCTGAACAGGGACTTAGAAGTAGACATTGTAAAAAGTAAATTGTGAGAAGTTGGCCTGGTATATAATGCTCACTAATTCTAGTGATCACTTTGTACCATGCCAAGCAACCCTTATGATGATGGTAGTAATTCAACCTTGTAGACCAGTTATCCTAGTGGTAACGTGGACAAAGCAGTCTTAGGCTAAACTCTGAAAGGCATGTGAAGCCAGCTGTTATACCATACACAACCCCCTTGAATACCAAATGAAAGGGACACCACACAGATATATATTGAAAATATATATTGATTTTATTAACTATTAAAATCCCCTGGACTCTTTATGAGCACAGAAGTAGAAGCGTTAAATCACAAGACAGTTTAAAATACACAAAAGTTGCACAATATGGATGAGCCCTAGGGGCCACCTAAACCATATACTAAGAAAGTGGTATAAGAGATACCAATAGGAAAGTGAAGAGGCCTAGGGCCTTGGGAATCGCTGGAGCTATTCGAGACTGGAAATAACTAAGTCGGGAAAGGCCCACGGAACTCGGGTGCAGTGTTCAAAGTGCACGCACTTTTCAATACAAAGTCTATGGTGCGTAAAAAGCACAAAGTTAGAAAGTTAGGAACCTTCCGAGTGACCTACGGAGCTGAAACTTAAAACACAGGCCCTTGGGATGTGTACCAGTGCAGGAGCACTGGCGGAGCTGAGTTACCTCACCCACAGGAAGCGGGTGCACAGGGTCGAAGTAGTGTCGGGTTTCGTCACGCTGGTCGATGGTGCTTGGAGCTGAAGATGCTGCAGGCGGCTCGATGAGAAGAGTTCCGGTGGATCCAAGGGTGGATCTGAAGATGTGAAGACCTGAAAGCAGAGGGGACAATGTTCAAAGTCACTAGCCAGTGACTACCGTGGAACCAGATTGGAACCAGGCGATGTCGGGTGCAAACAGGCGTTGTCGGGTAGCTTCTTTCTGCAGCCACGTGGATACCCGGGGTCGAGGACGTCCAGGAGTCGGACACGAGATGTCCCACGCAGGCTTCTCGCTGTTGGCGGTGTCGGCACCTCGATCGGAGCAAACAGGCCTTGGCAAAGGCAAGCCAGGCAGAAGGTGAAAGATGCTTAACACTCGGACCAGCAAGGTCAGAGCGGGTGCTCCTTTTTACAGGAGCTTGGGTAGGTCTGGAGCAACTGGACCTGCTGTGTAAATCTTCGGGTTCGTCGCCAAGATGGCCGCTGACCACGTGGCTAGTGGCCGGGATGGCGCGTCGAGTGGCACAATGCAAAAGGGCCCCACGCAGATCGTGGAGATGCTGGAGGGCTGATCTTCAGTGCAAGGGCTGCTCGGTGGTGGGGGTTTCTCAATCCCCAAAGCACAACGTCGAGGATGCCTCAGAAGCTGCGCAGTCAGCTGTTCGAGTGTCTTCCAAGAGGTCCGGTCCCACGTCACTCGGTGCCTCCACGGGTCCCTTCTTTGCAGGGACTGTGGATCGGGCTCTGAGAGGTCTGGGAGTCTGGTTCTTGTCGGGCTCTGGGCTCGGTCTCCGGCGGGAGGCGGCGGCAAAGCAGACGTCGGGTCGCTGGTTGGTACCTGTGTTCACAGGGTGGCCACTCCTAGGCCACAAGGGAGATTCTCTTCAGTCTTCTGTGCAGCAGAATGTCGAAGTCCAGTCTTCTTCTTTGTTTAAAGTTGATTTCAGGATGATCTGCTGTGCAATGGCACTGCTCCCGCTCTTATTCCCAATCTGAGGGGTGGATCACCTACTAGGTCCCTCCTCTGGGAGGAACCAGGAAGGGGGGCGGTTACACCCCCTTTCCTTTGTCCAGCTCCTCGCCAGGACTGGGGCTGGAAGGCCCCAGAACCGGTTTGGGCTGGCCTATGCACGGGGACACCTTGTGTGCCCCGGGCATGTCTGATTCTATTCAGCCCTGTCCTACCCAATACACAAAATCCTGTCTGGGGTGGTGCTTGCACCTCCCAAGGCAGGAAACCCTTTGTCCAGGCCACCATCTGCCGAGTTTCGGTCAGCAGCAGGAGGCCAGACTTGTGTCTGTGGTGGCAGCGTCCATTTTGTGATGCTGAGGCTCTGTTTAACTTTAACCGGGGTTAAGGCTACACACATGTCGTGTCCCTCTAGAAGGGTGGAATGCTATCCCCGTCGCCAGAATTGGCGAGGGGATAGTATTCCAATTCGTATGACACCTTACTCGACATGTTTTGATAAAGCCAAACCAAAGATAGCATTTAACCGCGAGGATTATAATGCACTTAAGAGTATATGGTATGGCAATATCCCGGAACAGCTTAGGGAGTGGTTCCCGACGGCGGCAGACAGGCTCAGCTCATGCCAGAGCACCATCTCACATATTTCCAAGCACTCTGCCTCCAGGATTGATGAGGCCTTCCATAGGAGTGGCTGATAGGAACATATGTGTCCAGTTTAGGGTTAGGCACAGACATACTGTACCTAAGTAAGAGGTGGTTACACCGACTTACCCCAGCTGAGTGATCAGCCAGTTGTGTCAAATATGGAGGCCAGGCCAGGGGTGGCACAATACATGCTGCAGCCCCTGGTAGGCCTTGGATGCACCTATGCCCTGGGCACCTAGGGTGCACTTATACAGGGGCTCATAAGGTGAACCAGTTCCAATTCGTAATGCACCTAGAGTGCATTGGCAGTAATTTAGAGAGAGAACAGCAGGCTGTGGGTCTGATTAGCAGGCCCACAGCCACATTAAGTCAGAAACCAGTGAAGCAAAAAGCAAAAATTTGGGGTGACCATAGGATAGCAGACCCTACTCTCCTACATAACCCCCCCCCCCCCAAACGCAGGGACATTAGACTAACCTTGACCAGTTGTGTCTTCATGTTCTAAGTGGAAGTACCTGGAGAGACCATCTGTGTTGCCATGGTCAGTCCCTGGGCGGTGCTCCACTGTAAAGTCCATCCCCTGTAGGGAAATGGACCACCTGAGTAGTTTGGGGTTTTCACCCTTCATCTGATTAAGCCATAGGAGGGGCTTATGGTCGGTCTGAATCTTGAAGTGAGTACCAAATAAGTATGGCCTCAACTTCTTCAGGGCCCACACCACAGCAAAGGCCTCCCTCTCTATAGCTGACCAACGTTTCTCTCTGGGGGTCAGCCTTCTGCTAATGAAAGCAATGGGCTGGTCCTGGCCATCTACATTAAGCTGTGAAAGCACTGCTCCCACTCCCAACTCAGAAGCATCTGTTTGGACAATGAACTCTCTTGAGTAGTCAGGACTCTTCAGGATAGGTGCAGAGCACATGGCCTTCTTCAGGTCATCAAATGCCTTTTGACAGATTTCTGTCCACTGAACCTTTTTGGGCATCTTCTTGGATGTCAGATCATTAAGAGGAGTCACAATGGACCCATAGTTCTTAACAAACTTCCTGTAGTACCCAGTCAGGCCCAAGAAAGCTCTGACCTGAGTCTGGGTAGTTGGAGGGGACCAGTACCTTATTGGTCTGGATCTTACTCTCCAGTGGTTGAACTTGGCCTCCACCTACAAGGTGGCCCAGGTATACAACCTTGCTCTGCCCTATCTGGCACTTTGTTGCCTTGATAGTGAGGCCTGCCTTCTGCAGAGCCTCAAGCACTTCCTTCAGGTGGACCAGGTGATCCTCCCAGGTGGAGCTAAAGACAGCAATATCGTCCAGATAAGCTGCACAAAAGTCATCCAACCCAGTGAGGACTTGATTCACCAACCTTTGGAAGGTGGCAGGTGCATTTTTCAAACCAAAGGGCATCACCACAAACTGATAATGCCCACTAGGGGTAGAAAATGCTGTCTTGGCTTTAGACTCCTCAGCTAACCTGATTTGCCAGTAGCCAGCTGTCAAGTCAAATGTGCTCAAATATTTGGCAGAAGCCAACTTGTCAATGAGCTCATCTGCCCTTGGAATAGGGTGTGCATCTGTCCTGGTGACAGCATTGAGTCCTCTGTAATCCACACAGAACCTCATCTCTCTCTTGCCATCTTTGGTGTGAGGTTTGGGGACCAGAACCACTGGGCTAGCCCAGGGGCTCTCTGAAGGCTCAATGACACCTAATTCCAGCATCTTTTGCACCTCAGTCTTTATACAGTCCCTGACGTGGTCAGGTTGCCTGTAAATCTTGCTCTTTACAGGAAGACTGTCACCAGTGTCCACCACATATGTACACCAGTTAGTCTGACTGGGTGTCAATGAGAACGTATGCCTGTAGAACTTGTCTGCAGTCATGTTGCTGATGTTCAGTGAGGCTGCCACCTAAGGCCACACCATCAACTGAGCCATCCTCAGGGTTCTGAGTGAGCAGGTCTGGGAGAGGGTCACTCTCTTCCTCCTGTCCCTCATCTGTAGCCATGAGCAAGCCCATGTCTGCCCTGCTGACATATGCCTTCAATCTGTTCACATGGAGCACCCTGTGGGGGCTCCTGGGAGTTCCTAGGTCCACCAAGTAGGTAACCTCTCCCTTCTTTTCCAGAATTGTATGGGGTCCAGACCATTTGTCTTGGAGTGCTGCTGGGGCCACTGGCTCCAACACCCATACCTTCTGTCCACGCTGAAATTCAACAAGGACAGCCTTTTGGTCATGCCAAGCTGTTTGTAATTCTTGGCTAGCCTCAAGGTTTTTAGATGCCTTTTCCATGTACTCTGCCATCCTGGAGCGGAGACCAAGTACATAGTCCACTATGTCCTGTTTAGGCTTTTTGAGAGGTAACTCCCATCCTTCCTTCACTAGACACAGGGGTCCTCTTACAGGGTGCCCAAACAACAATTCAAAGGGGCTGAAGCCAACCCCCTTTTGAGGGACCTCTCTGTAAGCGAACAAAAGGCAGGGCAGAAGGATGTCCCATCTTCGCCTGAGCTTTTCAGGTAATCCTTTAATCATGCCCTTTAGGGTCTTGTTAAATCTCTCAACAAGCCCATTGCATTGTGGGTGATAAGGAGTGGTGAACTTGTAGTTGACACCACATTCCTTCCACATAGCTGTCAAATATCCAGACATGAAGTTGGCACCTCTATCTGATATTACCTCCTTAGGAAACCCCACTCTGGAGAAAACTCCAAGTAAGGCCCTGGCCACAACAGGAGCTGTTGTGGTCCTAAGTGGAATTGCCTCTGGGTACCTGGTGGCATGATCCACTACCACCAGTATGAATCTGTGCCCAGATGCTGTAGGGGGATCCATTGGACCAACAATATCAATCCCCACTCTTTCAAAGGGAACCCCCACCACAGGTAGTGGTATCAGGGGGGCCTTTGTTGTTCCACCTGCTTTACCACTGGCTTGGCAGGTTTCACAGGAGCGACAAAACTCCTTGGTGTCTTCAGACATGTGAGGCCAGTGAAAGTGAGGGACAAGCCTGTCCCAAGTCTTGTTCTGGCCTAGGTGTTCTGCTAAAGGAATATCATGGGCCAAGGTGAGTAGGAAGCCCCTAAATTGCAGAGGTATAACCAACCTCCTGGTAGCACCAGGCTTGGGGTCTCTAGCCTCTGAATAAAGGAGTCCATCGTCCCAATATACTTTATGGGCACCTTGAGCATTCCCAGCAGCCTCAGCAGCAGCCTGCTGTCTGAGGGGTTCAAGAGAAGGACAGGTTAACTGAGCCTGCCCCAAGTCTGCCCTAGAAGGTCCCCCTGTCCCCAGAAACTCAACCTGATCAGTTTCAAGTTCTTCAGGGACAGTTCCTTCAGGGGTCTCAAGATCAGTTTCCTGTGAAGCCTGATCCTCACTTGTAGGCAGTTGGGAAGGCGCAGCCTTTACCCTCCTGTTCTTCTTCTTGGGAGGTACTTGGTCCATTGTTCCAGGATCCAAGACCTGAGGTTCAGAGAGGCACTTTTTGGCCTGTGACCTGGTCACAGCAAGGACATGTGATGATATCCCTAACATCTCTGCATGAGTCCTGTACTCAACTTCTGACCATAGAGAGTTCTCCAGGTCATTGCCCAACAAACATTCTACTGGGAGATCAGCACTAACCACAACTTTCTTTAGGCCAGTTACCCCTCCCCAGGAAAAGTTAACAAGTGCCACACTATGTGTAGTAGTGACATTGCTGGCATTGGTCACCAGGTAATCATCGCCTGGCATGTATTGTCCAGGGTCCACAAAGTTAGGTGTCACCATAGTGATACTGGCACATGTGTCCCTGTAAGCTTGAGCCACTTTGTTGTTGATCAAAGGTGTCTGTCTGTATTTGCCCAGGTTACTGGGACTTATGTCAGGGGTCAAATCTATGTCCCCTTCACAAACCAGAACAGCCTGTGTAAGGGTTCTGACTAGGTCAGAATCTCCTTCAGTTCCCAAAGTGATACCCACTAAACCCTTGGCTTGAGGACCAGCACTGCTAACTGTACTAGTGGGTGCAGGTGCCTTAGGGGCTGCAGTGCTGGGGGCTCCACCCTTTTTACACTCACTTGTCCAGTGAGAGGTGTTCTTACAAGTTTTACACCAGGGTTTCTTCTGACCTTCTTTCTTCTTCTTCTTGGAAGTTTGGGACCCACCCTCTGTCTCAGTTTGGGGCCCTGTTGAAGACTTCTGGTCTTTAGCTTTCTGCTCCCCACCCTTCTGGTCTGTTTTCTTCTGGTCACCACCCTGGTTCTGGTTCTGGTTCTTTTGCTTAACTCTGGTTCTTACCCATTTCTCTGCCCTCTTTCCCAATTCTTGGGGAGAGGTCAAATCTGAGTCAACCAAATGTTGATGCAACTGCTGGTTCTGACAATTATTTAAAATTTGTTCTCTCATCAGCAAATTATACAATCCTTCATAGTCTGTAACCTTGCTTCCCAGCAACCATCCCTCCAGAGCCTTAGTGGCACACTCAACAAATTCAGACCAGTCCTGAGTCTGTGTCTTCTGGGTATCTCTGAACATTAACCTGTACTGTTCAGTGGTTAAGCCTAACCCATCAATCAGAGCACTCTTCAGGACCAGGTAGTTTCTAGAATCCCCATCACTAACTGTGAGGAGTCTGTCTCGGCCTCTACCTTCAAAGGAGAGCCACAAGATTGCTGCCCACTGCTCCTGAGGGATCTGCTGTACTCTGCAGGCTCTCTCCATTGCAGTAATCCATTTATGGATGTCATCCCCAGCTTTGTAGGGGGGCACAATCTTACTCAGGTTTCTATTATCAAAAGACCTGTCTTTATCCTTGTGGATATTGCTGCCACCAGTGGGTTCTATTACCCCACTCTCTCTAGGCTGTCTTGCTCTAGCAAGTTTCTCCTTGGCCAGGGCAACCTCTAACTCTTGCCTCTGGATCCTAAGCTCAGCCTCTCTCATCTTGGCCTCATGTTCCCTTCTCTGAGGGCTAGTCATCTCCTTCCCGGAGTGACCATGAGAGCCTCTAGAGACATGGGAGGTATTGGATTCACCTGAGTGACTCCTCCTCCTCCTATGTCCCTGGTTAAGTCCACCTGGGGGTCTGAATGGGTTGTTACCTGATTCATTCCCAAGTAAGCTTAAGTTAGCCTGGTTCAGTCTACTGACCAGCACCTGACTATCTCTGTCATCATCTGACTCACTGCTTTCCACCTCCTCCTCCTCTTCTTCTTCCTCTACATCTACCTGAGGAGCTCCAGTGGTGGAGGCTTCCTCATCTACCAGGATGATAGGGGCAGGGGTGTCTACAGTGTCATCCTCTGAAGGATGGCCTCCTTCAGCATTCCCTGTGGGGTTTGCCTTAGAGGGCTTTAGAGTCTCAGACTGGTCTAAGAGCTCTCTTAGGTGGTCTGTAGTAGGGGAAGGCCCTGTCTTCAGACCCCTTACGACACAAAGCTGTCTTAATTCCTTAAAGGAAAAAATAGCAAATTTGGATGGTGCCCTTGGAGGGTCACTCTCAACAGGAGTAAGTCCACTGGACCCCTCTGCTCCAGACATTGCTCTAGTGTGGGTGGATGTGTTGCAATCTACCTACACTGGTGTTTACCTACTAAACCTATCTAGTAGTTGTAGCTAGGGTGTGCTACTCCCTTTGCTCTACAACAACTAAGTTCAGTAGAACTTAAGTATACTAGTCTTGTTTTATATGTACCTAGCAGGTACCTGTATGATCTTTCAAGTGATAATCTCAAAGATTGTAATGGTAAAACAACAGCAAGCTCAGATCCCAATCCGCTGCCCACCAATGTGAGAAGTTGGCCTGGTATATAATGCTCACTAATTCTAGTGATCACTTTGTACCATGCCAAGCAACCCTTATGATGATGGTTGTAATTCAACCTTGTAGACCAGTTATCCTAGTGGTAACGTGGACAAAGCAGTCTTAGGCTAAACTCTGAAAGGCATGTGAAGCCAGCTGTTATACCATATACAACCCCCTTGAATACCAAATGAAAGGGACACCACACAGATATATATTGAAAATATATATTGATTTTATTAACTATTAAAATCCCCTGGACTCTTTATGAGCACAGAAGCACAAGCGTTAAATCACAAGACAGTTTAAAATACACAAAAGTTGCACAATATGGATGAGCCCTAGGGGCCACCTAAACCATATACTAAGAAAGTGGTATAAGAGATACCAATAGGAAAGTGAAGAGGCCTAGGGCCTTGGGAATCGCTGGAGCTATTCGAGACTGGAAATAACTAAGTCGGGAAAGGCCCACGGGACTCGGGTGCAGTGTTCAAAGTGCACGCACTTTTTCAATACAAAGTCTATGGTGCGTAAAAAGCACAAAGTTAGAAAGTTAGGAACCTTCCGAGTGACCTACGGAGCTGAAACTTAAAACACAGGCCCTTGGGATGTGTACCAGTGCAGGAGCACCGGCGGAGCTGAGTTACCTCACCCACAGGAAGCGGGTGCACAG
The DNA here is from genome assembly GCF_964263255.1 of Lissotriton vulgaris. NCBI lineage: Eukaryota > Metazoa > Chordata > Amphibia > Caudata > Salamandridae > Lissotriton > Lissotriton vulgaris. The sequence goes on from NW_028254186.1 coordinate 688,285, forward strand.
GGTCGAAGTAGTGTCGGGTTTCGTCACGCTGGTCGATGGTGCTTGGAGCTGAAGATGCTGCAGGCGGCTCGATGAGAAGAGTTCCGGTGGATCCAAGGGTGGATCTGAAGATGTGAAGACCTGAAAGCAGAGGGGACAATGTTCAAAGTCACTAGCCAGTGACTACCGTGGAACCAGATTGGAACCAGGCGATGTCGGGTGCAAACAGGCGTTGTCGGGTAGCTTCTTTCTGCAGCCACGTGGATACCCGGGGTCGAGGACGTCCAGGAGTCGGTCACGAGCTGTCCCACGCAGGCTTCTCGCTGTTGGCGGTGTCGGCACCTCGATCGGAGCAAACAGGCCTTGGCAAAGGCAAGCCAGGCAGAAGGTGAAAGATGCTTAACACTCGGACCAGCAAGGTCAGAGCGGGTGCTCCTTTTTACAGGAGCTTGGGTAGGTCTGGAGCAACCAGACCTGCTTTGTAAATCTTCGGGTTCGTCGCCAAGATGGCCGCTGACCACGTGGCTAGTGGCCGGGATGGCGCGTCGAGTGGCACAATGCAAAAGGGCCCCACGCAGATCGTGGAGATGCTGGAGGGCTGATCTTCGGTGCAAGGGCTGCTCGGTGGTGGGGGTTTCTCAATCCCCAAAGCACAACGTCGAGGATGCCTCAGAAGCTGCGCAGTCAGCTGTTCGAGTGTCTTCCAAGAGGTCCGGTCCCACGTCACTCGGTGCCTCCACGGGTCCCTTCTTTGCAGGGACTGTGGATCGGGCTCTGAGAGGTCTGGGAGTCTGGTTCTTGTCGGGCTCTGGGCTCGGTCTCCGGCGGGAGGCGGCGGCAAAGCAGACGTCGGGTCGCTGGTTGGTACCTGTGTTCACAGGGTGGCCACTCCTAGGCCACAAGGGAGATTCTCTTCAGTCTTCTGTGCAGCAGAATGTCGAAGTCCAGTCTTCTTCTTTGTTTAAAGTTGATTTCAGGATGATCTGCTGTGCAATGGCACTGCTCCCGCTCTTATTCCCAATCTGAGGGGTGGATCACCTACTAGGTCCCTCCTCTGGGAGGAACCAGGAAGGGGGGCGGTTACACCCCCTTTCCTTTGTCCAGCTCCTCGCCAGGACTGGGGCTGGAAGGCCCCAGAACCGGTTTGGGCTGGCCTATGCACGGGGACACCTTGTGTGCCCCGGGCATGTCTGATTCTATTCAGCCCTGTCCTACCCAATACACAAAATCCTGTCTGGGGTGGTGCTCGCACCTCCCAATGCAGGAAACCCTTTGTCCAGGCCACCATCTGCCGAGTTTCGGTCAGCAGCAGGAGGCCAGACTTGTGTCTGTGGTGGCAGCGTCCATTTTGTGATGCTGAGGCTCTGTTTAACTTTAACCGGGGTTAAGGCTACACACATGTCGTGTCCCTCTAGAAGGGTGGAATGCTATCCCCGTCGCCAGAATTGGCGAGGGGATAGTATTCCAATTCGTATGACACCTTACTCGACATGTTTTGATAAAGCCAAACCAAAGATAGCATTTAACCGCGAGGATTATAATGCACTTAAGAGTATATGGTATGGCAATATCCCGGAACAGCTTAGGGAGTGGTTCCCGACGGCGGCAGACAGGCTCAGCTCATGCCAGAGCACCATCTCACATATTTCCAAGCACTCTGCCTCCAGGATTGATGAGGCCTTCCATAGGAGTGGCTGATAGGAACATATGTGTCCAGTTTAGGGTTAGGCACAGACATACTGTACCTAAGTAAGAGGTGGTTACACCGACTTACCCCAGCTGAGTGATCAGCCAGTTGTGTCAAATATGGAGGCCAGGCCAGGGGTGGCACAATACATGCTGCAGCCCCTGGTAGGCCTTGGATGCACCTATGCCCTGGGCACCTAGGGTGCACTTATACAGGGGCTCATAAGGTGAACCAGTTCCAATTCGTAATGCACCTAGAGTGCATTGGCAGTAATTTAGAGAGAGAACAGCAGGCTGTGGGTCTGATTAGCAGGCCCACAGCCACATTAAGTCAGAAACCAGTGAAGCAAAAAGCAAAAATTTGGGGTGACCATAGGATAGCAGACCCTACTCTCCTACATAAATCCTTACAAGTAGAGAAAGAACTGAGCAGAGCTCAGAGGGACTCCCTATCACACGACGTGCAGTAAAAAATCTGAGAGCCTGGGTCTCTGGGGAGAGCATTCTGGTGGGAGCTGTGGCCTGATTGGCTGCAGTTTGGTCTATACATAATGACCTGGATAGTCTCTAATGTGGAAGTTTTATATACTGTAGCTGGGGCTACTTTACTTCCTGGTTGGGTATACTGTTATTTGTTATGTACAAATGGTATATTTTACTGCTTTTTTATGTACCGTGGGCTCCCACTCCGACGACGGGGAATGATTCAGGCATGTGAATCTATGAAAGACACCCCTAATACTGGAGAACATAATTTCCCTAACATAATTAGACACAGTTATGCTGATACAAATAAACACATGCATTTGGAGAATATTGGTAGCATAAATATCTTCTCTAGTGTCACAAATATAATCTTCAAATTATATCATTCAGTTGGGTCCAGATGCACTTTTATCAAGTCCATAGGCTTTGTAAAATATATTTAGGACACAATGGGCCCGATTCACAGAATGAAATTAAGACTCATTCCTAAACTTACTACTATTTTGGTATTCACAGAATGCACTTACTACTTTTGGCATTCACAGAATGAACTTACTACTTTTGGTAAGATAAACTTAGGATAGACTTAAGACAGACTTAAGACAAAATCCTAACTTCTGTGAATACCAAAAGTAGTAAGTTCATTCTGTGAATGCCAAAAGTAGTAAGTGCATTCTGTGAATAGCAAAATAGTAGTAAGTTTAGGATTGAGTCTTAAGTTCATTCTGTGAATCAAGCCCACTGTTTCTTTCAGATTATAATTCGTTATGACATTCTGGCACCGTTCAATACAGAAATTCACTGATATCCTGATATCTGCATGTGTGCGCAAATGTCTTCATTTGTTACTTTGTATGTTCTTGTAGATATATGTGCGAGATATGTGTGTGCAGAAAGAATGAAAACACGTAACATATAGACACAATTCAAAATCTTTCAGTTATCCAAAATGTTCTATTTAAATAAACGGACCTCGAGCAGACAAGGTTAGGGTGAGAAAAAATGAGTTGAATACAGACCTCAACAATGTGACTTTCACTCATTCGCACTAAGGGGCAACAAGAGACAATAGGCTGCTCACATGGTTTTGCCTCATTATTTACCACCACTTAGCAGAAATGTTGCAGGCCACATGAAAAGAGAAAACATGGTAATATCTTGCAGGTTCTTTCAGACAGGAGTCACGGATGCCTGGGCCACCACCAGTACAATTGCACCCAAGGTGCCACCACAGAAGAAGGTCAAGCATCACTCCTCTTCTTTCACAATATGGTCAGTTTGGCCTAGAATAACCTGGGCATTTCTTGAATGGGGCTTGGCTTCAAGGGGGTGTTTGGGGTCTTACACCACCTCTTCTCCCCCCAAATAAAGTAGGTTCTGATAAATAGTTAGGTATAGGAACTTTAAGTCAGGTATGGAGAGCTGTCTTTCTGATTCCTCCAGAAGGCAACAACGCACAATACACTCTCTCTCTCCCTGTTTTTAAAGGTCTCGAAAATATTGGTTATCTTTAAAAATATTGTGTTTTCTCTCACTTAGTCCTTCTACCAATCCGCATTCCTCTCTCTTTACACTGCCCCGTAGGCCCCCCCTTATGCACTCTGCATGTACTATATTGTATTATAATATTATATGCCCGCATGTTTGTTGGGAAAATCTGAAACTCACACCCCCAAAACTTACTGACCAAGTCCACCCCTGTTCTTTGATAGTGGACTCTTCACTGCCCATCGAGTTGCTGTAGAGGTACATTCATCACAAAGTACAGATGCTGCCTGTCTCCATTCTGCAGTTTCCACTGAGCAGAAACCTTATCAGACCATTAAGTCACCATGCTTTCTTTTACCAATGTAAAGGCACGAAAAATAAGGAAGCGCCACCAGCATCACATTCACCATAATCTCATGGCATTTCTTCTTGCCTACCAGGCCCATCATAATGCAATGCAGTACAACAAATTTTACATAAATGTTTGAATTGAGCTACCTTGCTTCTATGAATGGCTTCCCATAGACTTCTTATCTATTTCCCTCTGCAAGAATAAACAAGCATTGACAATGCCAGTAGGTCTAACGTATGAATGAAAGTGCCTTTTGTGTGACTGATGGGTGTATCTACTCATTAAGTTACCATACACACTCTCTGCCACTCATCTTTGCACTCAGACATCCATTCATCCATCAACTAATCCACCGTTCACTTCATCTTCTTACACAATCACAATAAAATGCACACAAACTAAGCAACATAGGCAAGATAATTGGAAAAAATAAAGAAGATTGCCTTCTAAAAGGGGCGAGCATATGTTTACAATAACACAACTGAACATAGGAGTGGGTGTCAGTCTTGCAAAGGTCCTGGAAATAGTCTAATATTGCTCTAAAGTGCAAACATGGATGTGTTACACATGCTAGTCATGGATCAGTGACACAATATCATACAAACAAATATAGTGGGGCCAGAATATCATGCCAATAATATCGAGGACAAGAATATCGAGAAAGTAAGTGCAAATAGATCAGTATCAATGTACTATTCTTAACTCCAGATCTTCATACCTTAAACATATATATATCGTCAAGGCACATATATGTGGAGTTATAGATAGTAAAGCTTTGCTTGCCCATAAAAAATGATCTTCACTATATTCTTGTCCTCGATAATCTCCACACAATATGCTGTCCCACGATATTTGTGTTTCAGATATTTTGCCCAAACACCATCTACAGGTTTAGACTCCCTCAACCTATAACATAAGGACTTGATTCAGTGTGCTACATAATGAGGAAGCTGGATCTGGTTTACTGCAGACCTGCACGCTGTCCCATTTTACGCTGGGAGAAGTGCTTTGCTTTGAGGGGCATGGTGGTATTCAGGAAACCCATCTTTCATACCTAAAATGTCACACTCAAGCATCTGTTCTAATAATGACCCTCTATTTGTAGCGGGACAAGACAGGGGTGCCCGCTGTTGTAACTCCTTTTCGCTCTTTTTATGGAACCTTTGGCTCAAAGAGTTCACGATGACCCTGCTATTAAAGGAGCGCACTTCAGGGGCTCAGAGCACAAAGTCTGCCTATATGCAAATGATGTGGTGGTGACTTTGGACCACCCCAGGGACTCACTGCCAGCTTTTTTAGATGAACTAGACCGCTTTGCACTTGCCTAGGGCTTCCAGATCAATGTGCATAAGTCACAAGCCCTTAAACTGTCATTAGAACCAGAGACACTGGAATTCCTCCGGCGCACTTTTCAGATTCAGTGGGCCCATGAATCTATCTCCTATTTGGGGGTGCGGGTAGCCCATACTATCACCGCCGCCAGACAGTCGAACTACACAGTGCTTTTGAAGCAGGTCCTGGACTCCCTCCGATAGTGGAGACCCCACTCCCTCTCTTGGCTGGGCCAGCTAGCGGCTGTGAAGATGGTTTTATTGCCCCAGATACTTTACTTGTTCCACACTCTCCCGCTGATGCCACCATCCAGGGTCATACAGGCCCATACAGCGGGATATTGAGCGTTTTATTTGGCGAGACCAGAGTGCTCAGAAGCAGCCGCGATCGGTAGTGAGTGTAACTGCAGGGCAGTGACATGGAGAGGGGAAGGGGCAGGTTGGGGGGTAGTAATCTATGGATTACGGAGCTTTACAGGTATGTAAACGTATAAATAAATAAAACAAATGTAGTTGCGTGCACTGCACGCATTTGATGATGCAGTGCATGCAACGAAATTCGTTTTATTGATTTATATGTTTACTTACCTGTAAAGCTCCATAATCCATACATTACTACACCCCACCCTGCCCCTCCCCCTCCCCACGTCACTGCCCTGCAGGTACACCCACTACCAACCGCGGCTGCTCGCATGCGCCATGAACTCTTTTACTGCGATCCGGTTTGAAGAAGGTCCCTGACTGTTAGACCTGGCATCTTTGGCGTGCTTTCCCCTGTCTTTTTGGCCTCTACCTCCTGTATTTTTGATGCTGTGCTGAATTTCGTTTTTGCTGGGTTAGATGCTTTGGACACTGCCACTGCTGATCAGTGCCAGAGTGTAAGTGCTCCCTGTGTAAATTGTTATGATTAGATGTACATGATTTGCATATTTGTATCACCAAGAAGTCCCTAGTAAAGTGCACTGGGTGTGCCAGGGCTGGTGATGACAAATACTACTAGTGGGCCTGCAGCGCTGATTGTGCCACCCACATGAGTAGCCCTAAAATGGCGTCTCAGGCCTGCCACCGCAGTGCCTGTGTGCAGTCTGTGAACTGCCATGTCCTCCTGGTCAGTGTCCCCACTGACCAGGCATAACCCTCCCTTTTTGTGCACATTGGTCACCCCTATGGAAGGCCCAAGGTAACCACTTGGGCAGGGTGCAGTGTATGTGAAAGGTAGAGCATGTACTTGTGCAGGTGACATGCTCTGGTAGTGAATTACCACAATTTTCATGTTTCACTGCTGCAAGGCTATCTTGCTCCATAGGCTATCATGGGGGATGCTGGCTAAAGTGGCTACCAGCATATCTTCCCATAGGAACAAGGTAAGACATAAAAGTCTAGTATCCCTGAACTCAGAATTTAATAACACACCTTTTAGGAAAGGTTGTTTTTGAATCCTGTGCTTGAGAACAGCCCTTTTAGAAAGTCTGTCTGGTTTGAGAGTGACAGGGGCTGGGGATTCCCCAGGAGGCTGGCTGAGTCAGCCCTAGGCTGAATGACTGCATTTGCAACTTGAATGGTGGGAGGAAATAGCACCTGGGCCTGAATAGGGCTGTGCCTGCCTTCCACAATGCTGGCTCCACCTCCTGCTGGACAGCTGACGACCCTGCCCCTCCCTCTGAAAGGAAAGGAGAAGCCAGGAAAACAAAGTGCTCAAGGAACACCCAAAACTGGTTCAGACCGGGCACAGGACGCCTGACAACAGAAAATTAGATCATCCTGGAATCAAGAAGGAACCTCTGTCAAGGAGAAAGCTGAAACTGAAGAAGGAGGATTGTCCAGCTGTTGCTCTGCTGGATTGCCCTGCTGTTGCTTTGCTGCCAAGGAGAGGGAAAGTAATTTGCTTTATGCTGTGTCCCCTTGCTTGAAGGAATCTCCAAGGGCCTGATAAGAGCTGGCTCCCTGTTCTGAAGTCCCAGGAACAGAAGGACTTCACCCCCAGCTTCCCCTGAGCTCTACTGAGAGAGTTCTGTCCTTCCTGGAGTGCTTGGCCAATGTGTGGTGCCTCTGGAAGTTGTACCTGTGTTGGGAAGCTGGAAACTAAGCTTGAGAGACTTTGCTACAGAAAAGTTATCGCATCGCTCGCTGCGGAGCGCTTCCCCGACGAAGGTCGAGATCATCGCAGCGTCTGTTGACGCTGTCAGAGCCGTCGCATTCTTCATTTGCAGACGCACTCGATCAGTGCGGGAAGTCTTACATCGCTGTGAGTGTCGTCACAGACCCTGTCATCGCTGGGTGAGAACGCCGCACCGCCTGCTTGCGGACCGCTTCACGTCGCTGCGAGAGTCATCGCAGAAGCCATCGCATCGAGGAGCTGCAATAGAGAAGATCACTGCTGGTCCGCGCATCGTCGCCCCGGAAATCGTCGCAACTCCAAAGATCGTCGCATCGTACCTTTGCGAGAACAAACTTCCTACGGAACCTACGCACCGGAATCCAGACAAGTGGCCTTCCTCCCCATACAGACCGGATTCATCACAACATGCCCGCTGCTGCAGTGGGGCTGTCGGAAACACCTCCCCAGGGTCTCAGGAGCAGCGCATCGCTTGTTTTCCACCGCACCAGCTTCTGCTTTTGGAACTTTGTTGCAACTAAAGGTACTGTGAGCTAAACGTGACACAACTGTGAACTTTTCACGTAACTGTGGATTATTTTATCGCAACCTAAAGAATTTTATGGCAACCTTAAGAACTCTTTTGGAACCATATTCTTGAACTGTGTATGTGGGATTTTTGACCTTTTGGTCTTGTGTAGTTTAGATTAAATTAAATACCTTTATTTTTCTAAACTGTTGTGGAGTCAGTTTGTGGTGTTTTCACTGTGTTACTGTGAGTGTTGGTACAAATACTTTACACATTGCCTTCTGATTAGGCTTGACTGCTCATGCCAAGCTACCTAGAGGGTGAGCTGGGGTTTTCTCAGAGGGTTTACTCCCTGACATGACTAAAAGCAAGGGTCCCTATTTGGACAGTGGTACCTGCCTCTGCCAACTAGAGACCCCCAGATCTAACACCGACCTACTGGTTTACTGGTGGGCGGCTCAGATGAGGGCGCTGGTAGAGTGGGGGCTCCTCGAATCTGAGAAACACTGGCTGTTCATGGACAGGTCCCTCGCTGGCCAGCCATTATGGGGAGTTCCCATCCTCTCACGAACTGGGCGTCCTCGCAATCTGTACCTCTCGGAGGTTACCTGACCCATACTGTTGGCATGGGATAAGACTGCAACCACTAGGGGGCTCAAGACATTCCCATCCCCTATCATGCCTATTGCACAGAACCCAGACTTTACTCCTGGACTCGACCACTGGGAGTTCCACTATTGGACGTCTCAGGCTTGCCTCTCCATAGGCCACTTCTTCGACCTCTCGGGGTTGTGCCCTTTCACTGAGTTCCACACTGAGCATGGAATTCCTGAGACGGAACATTACCAATACTTACTGATTAGGCACTGGGTATTCCAAAGTGAAGTAAGGGAGGGTGCGGAGAGGCTTCTCAATTCATTTGAGAAATGGTTACTAACACAACACAACGACGCACAACTGACATCGGACCTGTTTAAATTCACTCGAGGCACCTCAGATAATGGGACATCCCCCGGGCAACTGCGTTGGGAGGGGGAGTTGGGTAAAGGAACTCTCAAAAAAGGAATGCAAGGATATTTATCTCTGTTCCCGCTGCACAGCACGCAACACAGCCTTTATTGAGAAGGCCACTAAACTGGCCACATATTGGTATTTACCTCCAGTGAGGCTTCACAGGGGTAATCCTTTACATAGCCCGCTGTGCTGGTGAGACTGTGGTTCCCTGGGCACCCTTACCCAACTACTTTGGGAATGTCCGCCCTGGGGTCCTATTGGCAACAAGTCCTAGATGAGGTGGACTTACATTTCGATACCCAGATTCCAAGATTCCCAGTTTACGTCCTTCTGGACCTGCCCAATGCCATCACTTTCCCTCTTAAATCCAGGAGGAGCAAACAGATGGCTCTGGCCTTAGGTGTGGCGGTCCAGAATGTCCTGACTCACTGGGGTACTAAGACCATCCCTACACGACTAGACTCGCTCCGCAGATTATGGACTATTTTAGGGATGGAGAAGATTTTCCTTTCCTTGACCAATCCATGGGCTTCTTTTTATGACTCGTGGGCGCCTTTCCTAGCAATGTTGACATCCGAATTTACGGAGCTCACCAGCCCCAAATACCTCAGACTCTTAAAACTTGCGGAGTCTCCTTTACCACCTGCTACCAATGGGCCTGCTAATGAGCATACTCTGGGAGGTTTCCCTCCGGAGCGTTGTTCCTTTTTTTTCATTATTGTTTTTTTTTTACTTTCTTTTTTCGAGGAGGAGGGGGGGGGGGTGGAAGTTTTTTTCTTTCCTTTTCCTTTATTTGTTCACAATTATTACATACCATAGCAAACTGCCAGGTTGTGACCCAATGATTGTTGAGCACAATTGCTCGTTCGGTCTAGTCTTTTGCAAAATCAATCAAAGCAATTTAAACAAAAAAAAACATGTATGGTGGTATGCTATAACCTGATATTATACTGAGATCACAAGACATATGAAACAGATTGCTATTATCAGGCTTACTATGAGAGTTGACACAATAAACCCTTCTATCATGGTTCCCTGGACTACATTTCCTAATTCCTACGGCCACTCTTATCAATGCTTGGAGAGCATGAAAAATAAAGTAACATTGCCTGCAGGGTAATCAAGCAAGTAACAGCTTTTAGAGCACTCGAATGCTAATCGACGTTTTGGTGCTAGCGTCCAGACAGTGCCCTTCACAGAGAAATGGAAGGCCTAATTAGTTACAGACGAAAAAATTGGTTTTTAAGTGCTTCCTAAATTTTACTAAATCTGGCTGAGCTCTGAGATGGCCAGGCAGTGAGTTCCACTATTTACATGTAGAGATAAAAAAGCCTGCCCCACTAGCCTTTTTAAATCTGGGAATTACTACCCTTCTTTCAGAGCTGGAGTGCAGATTGCGAGTAGGTAAGTGTGATTGGAAGATTTTTGTAGAAAGACAGGACCATCCTTGTGAAGGGCCATATTGGCCCAGCACAAGGTCTTAAACTTGATCCGCTTGCACACTGGCAGCCAGTGCAGACTGATGATAGTTTGTGACACTGAGCTGTATGTAAAGCGTTTCATCAGTATGTAGGGTGCAGCTTTTTGAAGACTGTAGTTTTTTAGTAGGCATTGCTGGCTGCCCACATACAAACATTATGATTACCAAGGCAACAGTAACTATATTCTGAAAGTCTGTAGGAGTAAAAGGAAAGATTTTCCTCAAGAGTCTTAGGGGGTTATTTATGAGCCCTGCCGTCACTTTGTGTGACGCACCAGCAAGGTAAAAAATGGGCCATTTTGAGTCATATTTCAAAGTGACGCATCTAGGTAGATGGGTCACTTTGTAAACCCCTGCACGCTGATCAGAAATGCAGAGAGGGGAGAACAGACCCAGAAGGTAGGGTGAAAGTTGGGTCGGAGACACAGAAATAACCAGGGAGGGATGCAATATGTGTCGGCTCCCATGGAGCTGGAGGCAGAGGAAGCTGAACAGATCCCAGGTCAGGCTAGACATAGTCACTTTGAAGAAGACCACTGCCTGTCATTATTGTCATAAAATCAAGCAAATCCAGCAATTCACATACAATATGTAGGGATAGTACAAGTGCTTCATGTTATGAATACTGTAATAAGGCCTGGATCCATGGTTGAGGAGGTTTGAAACAGCAGACGCAGGTATCCCAGCCTCTGAGAATCCCACAGAGTAACCAAGTGAACCAACAGCAGCCTTTCAGTTCAGTTTTTGATGATTTCAATCCGGACCCGTCATTATGACGTTGCCCGAGGGGGTGGAAGATTGCACTCCTGGAGCAGTCTTGGAGGTAGACCAGAGAGGACCGTTTGTGGAGGCGGGTGTTGACGGTCATCCCATTACATTCTTGATTGATACTGGTGCTACCCATTCTACTGTAAGCTCTGCAGTAGTACCAAACCTACCCCACTCGGTACATCGATCCAGGTTGTAGGTGCTACCAATCAGAGGATGATGAATGCTTTGGCAGATGAGTTGCCTGTAAGGATAGGAAGATGTCAAGAATTACACCAGTTTGTGGTGTGTGATTCGAGTCCAGTCTGTTTGTTTAGACGTGATCATTTGTGCAAACTAAATTGTACCATCTCTTGCACACCCAAAGGAATAGAATTATAGACTAATGATGTTGATATTGCATTTAAATTGGCAAATCAAAATCTATGTGCAGAAATGTTTCCTGTACTAACTGTGGATGAACTGTCACATAACTTGAAAGAAGCTGTCTATCCTGTGTTGTGGCACTTTAATGGTGAAGAGATACGATTGATTAAAGGGACTGAGCCAGTTCAGATACAGATCAAACCAAATGCTGAATCTCAGAGAACGCTGCAAACAACGTGACCCCTGAAACTGTGGAAGGAATAAGACCTGTAATTGAGTCCATGATTGCACAAGGCATTCTCAGGGAGATTAGAGGAAGCACAAGCAATTCACCATTCATGGGATTACAGAAACCAAGTGGCAATTATAGGATTGACAGGGCCTACAAAAGGTCAATCAATTGTGATCCCATGTTGTCCTGTGGTACCGAATCCAGCTGTGATCCTCTTTCAAATTCCCTGTGAAGCAGAGTGGTTTACTGTTATTTACTTTTCGACACCAGTCCACAAGGAAAGCCAATTTTATTTAGGCTTCCGGTTTGAGAATCATGTGTTAACCTGGTGTTGTATCCCACAAGGGTATACTGAGAGTCCACCTATCTTTAATCAGATCTTGGAAAAGAATCTTGAGCGTCTAACATTGCTGCAGAAGTCAGTTCTCATACAATACATAGACGACCTCCAGATTGCTTTAGAGACCAAAGAAGCTTCTAGGGTTGATACAGTTGCTCTGTAAAATCATTTGGCACAAAACCGGCACAAAACAGGCACAGGTGTCCCCGAAAAAACTTCAATGCTATTTTTCGGAGGTCAAGTATTAGGAAAGGCAATAGAAAGGTGTCACCCGATCGCATTGAGGCGATCATACAAATGAATCCGCCTACTACACAGAAAGAAGGTCGGATGTTCTTGGAAATGGTTGACTACTGTCGACAATGGTTTCCCAATTGTTCATTGAAGGTAAAGCCTTTACAGAGCTTGACATGCATGTGTGTGATTCGGTACCATGGGTTAACGACTTGATTGGTTGCTTTCTTGGAGCTGAGAGAGAGCCTGTGTAACGCTCTAGCTTTAGGAATAGTTGACTACAATACCGCGTTTTCGCTCTTCTTTGGAGAGAGGGAGTGTTTTGCCCTAGCTGTACTCACCCAGACGCAGGGGAGTGTCTGTAGACCGGTGCACTACTTCTCAACTACATTAGATACTATGGTATCAGCATTGCCCGGATGTCTCAGATCTGCTGCTACAACAGGTGTCAGCATCGAAAGGTGCGAAAGTATTGTAACGGGGCATCCACTTACTGTTTATGTTCCACACGCAGTTGAGCTCCTGATGATGAGAACCAAAACACAGCATTTGACTAACAAGAGGCTTATCCGATATGATCAGGTTATTTTGGCCTCTTAGAGTGTTACCTTGAAAAGATGCTCTATGTTAAATCCTGCTACTTTGATGCCTATTCCGAATCTTGACAGGGAAGATTCTGAGGACCATCACTGTCTGGATGTAACTGAATCAGATCAAGTCATTTTATTGATGGTTAGTCTTTAAGAGACAATGAGAATCATCTGAAAGCAGCCTTTGCTATCTGCACTATTTCTGAAGTTGAGGAAGCTGCTTGCTTACAGGTAGCATACTCCGCACAAGTACCTAAAGTCATTGCCTTGACACATGCATGTTTTGTTTTGGATCAAATCTGAGTCACCATCTATACCAATAGCCAGAATGGGTTTGGTGTAGTTCATGACTTCGGACAGTTGTGGTCACAGAGGGGATTCTTAACATCAACATGTAATCTGTATAAACATTTGTGTTCTGATGCTGGAATTAGTGATTTTGTCCCTTTTGCACCATCTAAATTTAGTCCGAAGATTTAGTTTTGTATTAGTGCCCATGTATCTTTACACCCTCATTATGAGGTGTTTGTATGTTCAACTTTTCTTGCCGCTTTAATAAAATATACTAAAACTTAATTAGAAGTCTGTATTCTTCCAGCTTAATGGACATTGGGAATATATATTCAACATTTGAATATCAGCAAAATTGGCGGTCATACTGAACCAGACTGTATGTGTGCGTTTACAAAGCTCGTGACAACGTTATTATTGTACCACAGTTACAATACTTACTTTGAGCCCGATTCACAGAACTAACTTAAGACAAAATCCTAAACTGACCACCATTTACACATTTTGGTATTCACAGAAGGCACTTAATTATTTTGGTATTCACAGAAGTCACTTTCTCATCACAATACATATAGTGTGCTTGTGTCCCACGCTTTTAAAGGATAGAAGGGAGTTGTTACAAAGGTGGTAGGTTGCCAGGGGCAAAACATCATGTAGGAAAGCAGTGATGATACGTTTTGCTCTATCAAATACCATTCTAAACCTTGCTCTGGTCAAATTCATTTAATCATTTTTCAAGAAAGGTAGAGGCCTTATATCATGCAGCTCAAGGGCTAGGAGGTGACTATCAATCAATCAATCAAGGAATTTGTAAAGCGCGCTACTCACCCATAGGGTCTCAAGGCGCTGGGGGTGGGGTCTGCTACTGCTCGAAGAGCCAGGTCTTGAGCTGTTTCCTGAAGGAGAGATGGTTCTGGGTCAGTCGAAGGTGGGTGGGGAGGGAGTTCCAGGTCTTGGCCACCAGGTAGGAGAAGGATCTTTCTCCGGCAGTGGACTTGCAGTGGTCTTGCGGATGCGTGGGACGGTGGTGAGGGCGAGGCTGGCAGAGCGGAGCTGGCAGGTGGGCGTGTGGAATGTGAGGCGGCTGTTGAGGTATGTGGAGAGCCTTGTGAGCGTGGGTGAGGAGTCCGAACGTGATCCTTTTGCCGACAGGGATGGGTGCTAAAAAAGGCGAAGCAGAGAGCTGACGCCATACCGAGAAGTACTACTCTTAAGGACAAGATCACAGAGGACAGTAGCAATGACCAGGAGAGCACACGACTCATGTTAACATTCAACACTGAGTCGCGGCAAATACAAAAGATACTGACCAAGAATTGGGATATCCTTAAATATGACAATGTCATAGGGGGCGATATGCCAGTGAGACCGAGCATCACATACTGCAAGGGCAGAAACATCACGGACCTTTGTGTGCGCAGTGACATCACCAGCTATCCTTCGAATCAAGGATTGGGCCTCAAGGGATTTTTCCCTTGCGGCCACTGTAAGGCCTGTAAGAATAGCACCCATGTGAAAACAGTTGGACACAATGGGGTGAAGAAAGAAATCACCCAATTCCTCACCTGTAGCACCATCCATGTTATATTTGTGATCATATGTCCCTGCAGTTCCTGGTACATAGGCAGCACAACATCACATGCCAAAAAACGGATACTGGAACACTATCGAGATATCTCTCATAATGATGAGAAGTACCCAGTAGCTAGACACTTCCGTGACAAACACTATTCCAATCCCTCGCTGCTCAGCTTTTTCATCTTAGAACAGATTGAGAGGAATCCTAGAGGTGGGAATAGGGTTCTTAGACTGAGGCAGAAAGAATCTAAATATATCATCAATTTTCAGACTAAGGATCCAGGAGGGTTGAATCAGGATGAGGAGTTGGCAGTCCATCTCAAAGACAATTGATGGGTTTGACCACTCTGGCCACGCTCCCTCCTCTCCCCCTGCTTTTTTTCCCCCACCCACTGCCCCCTTCCCCCGCCATCAATGTTGTTTCTCTCTCCATCCATGACTATAGTGCTGTGTACAGTTTATTTAACTCTGTGATTTACTATACAATTGGTTTTAATCCTAACATTTGTTTTGTTTTTATGTATTTTTCAACAGGAGCAAGGTGGGAAAACAGGGCCCTGGCACTGCACTCACTTTCACGGCCAATTCTGTCTTCCCATCAGTATAGTCATCTCACTGAGCACGCCCGTCTGGGCTTTCTACAGGACACTGTGACACTGAGATCATCACTGGGTAGTGCAAGCAAGAACAGGTATCCCCTACAGCTAGGTAATCTGGTATTTTACCTGGTAACTGTACTCTGCACGATTATTTCTCGATACTGACCTGCACGTATTTTACAGTCATTGAGCACCTTTGCCACGCCACAGAAACTGCTGCATTGGGCAGGGACGTCCAGCGATTGTACATTTTCTTATTTGGCCACAGCTATAGTCGCATATTGTTCTGAAACTTATGACATCCTTCTCCTGACAAACGCGGAGTGGGACAGTTGATACTCTGCAATATTATATTTTGTATGTGGTACGATGTGACTATTAGAACATGTGCTTCCTTTAATGTATATGTGTTGCACACGGTGGCTCGAGGTGCATAATTGATCTTTGAAAATTGCTTGATTTGCAAATTCCCATTGGTAATGAATGAATTTTTACTGCTCCAAGATAGCGGCCAGTTTGTCCGTGTATTGTGTGTCCTATCTCGATGTCGCTTACCTGCCTGTAACTTTATTTACACACTGTGCACACGAGTTCACTTACGTGATCAAAGCTTGTCTAAGCCGAAACATGTTGTAGGTGTAATAAACACACTTGGACTTTGATCTAGTGCGTGACATTTTGATTGGGAAATTTGCTTTGGAATTTGAATTCCGGCGTATTGGGACGGAGCAACTTTGGTAAATGAATATATATATATATACAGTCTCTGTGAGAGAAAGGGGAGGAGACAGAATTCAGGAACTCCGGAGGCTTGAATCCAAACTCATCATCAAATACCATACCATGCAGCCAGAAGGGCACAACCATGATGAGGAGCTGGAAGTACACCTTGGTTAACTGCTTATGTTCGGTTTCATTCAGTAATCGATATGGAATTGATTGTCATTCGAGCTCACAAGACTTTTGGTTTGTGAGATGTTTGTGTTTTGTATTATGCATTTCTGCAATTTTATTGTTGTCACTTCTGCACATTAAGTCACTTTGCTTTTATTTTTTTCACCAGATCTCTGTGAGGAGTAACAAGAGATTTCAATGCACGATCACTTGACCACAACTCACGTATGGCAGTTGAGCACGTATGAATTGGAGCACTGGCGGCGTTGTCACCACTTTTCAGGAGGTACCACGGGTTGTCCACTGGTTGATTAGTGGAAACATGCAGGAACTTGTCCATGTTTGCCCACTGGGGCGTGATTGAAACTGTTATTCCTGCATTCATGGGTCTTAGGTTCACGGCTGTGAACTTTAACAACAATGCCCAAAGGTAGACGTTTTGCCCACTGGCGCGTGATTGAGACTTTTTGCACTGCTATTTCTTAGTGGGAGCATCACTGAACAGTTACAATTAGACTGAATAGGTGTACCTCACTAGGTGACAGGTGGACAATAATTCATTTTGCCCACTCTTGGGGGCAACATTAGGAGAATTAACACTGTTTATTAAGTGTTTGTCTTCAGCCGGTATTGTTTGATTATTTTCACGCAAACAAGCGCATTTCATTTATATGCCTACATGCCGCCACAAGGTTGTTTCTTTCGTGCATGCCAATGTTTATTTTATTTTATTTCACGTTATCATTGACTGTACTGCAATTGACCCGTGCATTGTAACGCGTAATGTTTAAGTCCTGCGAGTCTGTTTACCATTTCAAATGTCATGTGACTGTACTTAAACCACTGATCCACTGACACTCACGCTCGTGATCAAGAGGAATTCTCCTCGAAACGCGTCGAGTGGAGCTATCATTAAAAGCTCATTGAATTGCAAAAGCTGGCCCGGACATTCCTTCTTTATCAGGTTTTGGACAAATCTTTGATTTATTCGGGACTCGCTAACCCGTCTGGGCCCTCCGCTGCAAGGGGCAGGGGTTCAGAGCGAAACTGGAGCTTTGGATATACATATATATATATATATATAAGCAGACAGTGAGTAAATAAATCGAGTTTGGATTGAGATTCATGGTGTCAGCGCCTTCTTCGTATCGGATGAGTTTGGCAAGATTGGATATATATATATATATATATATACTCGTCAAGGCACATATATGTGAAGTAATAGATAGTAAAACTTTGCTTGCCAGTACATAATGACCTCCACGATATTCATATCCTCGATAATCTTGACACAATATTCTGTTGACGATATTTGTGTTTCAGATATTTTGCCCAAACACCGTCTACAAGTTTAGACTCCCTAACCTATAACAGAAGGACTTGGTTCAGTGTGCTACGTAAGGAGGAAGCTGGATCTGGTTTACTGCAGACCTGCATGCTGTCCCATTTTACGCTGGGAAAAATGTTTTGTGATAAAGAAAACAATCTCTCTCCGAGGGGCATGGTGGGATTCAGGAAACCCATCTTTTGTACTTAGAATGTCACACTCAAGCAACTGTACTAAGAATGACACAAATTATATTTAAAAACATGTATGGTGGTATTCTATTACTTTATATTATACTGTGATCACATGAGATTTGAAACAGATTGCTATTATGAAAGTTAACACAATAAACACTTCTATCATGGTTTCCGGGACTACATTTCCTAATTCCTACGGCCACTCTTTATCGATGCTCAGAGAGTAAGTAAGTAACATTCCCTGCAGGGTAAGTAAGTAAGCAACAGCTTTAAGAGCACTTGAATGCTAATCGACGTCTTGGCGCTCGCGTCCAGACACAGCCCTTCACAGAGAAACGGAAGTCCTAATTAGCTACAGAAGAAAAGAACTGGTTTTTAACTGCTTCCTAAATTTTACCAAATCTGGCTGAGCAGATGTTACACTCCCCTGCCAAACTCTATGAGCATATTATGTCCAAAATAACTCCAATACTGAGCGCAACATTTGTGCTTTGCAGGTTTCATTGGAATCATACTAAGCACAGAGAGGATCTAAATACAGCATCCACTGCCGTATTAGACAGAGGTATGATCCTTGTACTTTTGGGTCTGGTGTAAGTCACACTGTTCTGCCTCGGATGGCATAGTAAGCATATGAATTAACTTTCTTCCAGAACAGAATTGACTGTGAATTAAATTCGATTTCTGTTGCCATTCTCTCACCTTATGGGTTTAATAGTGGTTTGACTATTTCGCAAAGATTAATTATTTGTGGATACAGAATTGCTATATTTTTTGTAAAAGAAGTTTGTGTATAATTGTTTGTTTCATTGTATATATGTTATTTGTACAGTAGTTGTAAATATGTATAATTGTATTTTGTATTTTGTATAGGTGCTTATAAAGTGTTCTTTTTGCCTAGGAAACAGATAAATACTATCAAAATGAGAGTAGAAGGGTTAAATAAAATTACCCATACAAACAAATTGACTTAATTTTTGTTTGTAGTCTCAAAGCATTGAGAGACTAAATAAGTGGGAGGGCTAGCAATTCTTTTTTCGCATCAATGGTTAGAGCGGCAGACCCTGATGCAGAGGTCTAGCCCGGGACCAGGGTTCAATTCCCTGCCTCGGCGGGTCTTGGGCTCAAAATTCCACGGACCTGATAATTCTTGCCTCGGTGCCTATTCCAATCATGGAGTCCCACTCTGCAACTCTGGGCAATAGCTTGCTTAATCTCCACAACGGCCCCCACAACGCTAAGGATGCCTGGCCTCCACCTTGGGGGTGCCCAGGAGTGGACGCCTCACAGGGAAAGCCAGGATGGGTTCCACAGCGGTATTCGTACAAGCGCCTTGAGACCCTTGCGGGTGAGTAGTGCGCTATACAAGTATCAAATTTACATTTTACATTTATTTTGCGCCGGCGATGAGTCACTTTTTGTGACACACCAGCAGGGTAAAAAATGTGCCATGTTGCGTCATATTTACAAAGTAACCCATCAAAGTAGAAGCGTTGCTTTGTAAACCCCTGCGCCACATTATACCTGCACCAGGTATAATGTATGCAGGGTGGGTGTTCTGACGCAAGTAAGCCTCGTAGAAGTGACTCCGTGAAATCTATAAGATTTCATTGCGTCACTTCTAGGATGCAAAAGTATCAATATCTTACACCTGCCTCACAGCAGGCGTAAGACTGATGTAGGCACATTTGAAATGGGACTTGCCCATATGAAATGACCCATTGATGGAGTTGCGTCACTTTCATGACACACTCCAGCAATGCATCATATTTGCGCCTACTGATACGTCAGAAATACTGATGTATCTGTAACCCCTTGCAACATGATGCGTCATACTGTAAATATGACGCATCCAGCATGTCACAAGGAGAGCACAATTAAAAGTCGTGTATCAATGTTTTCACGCAGCGATGCTTCACTTTTAATAAATGAGGCTCTTAGTGTGTATAAAGAGGACGATTCCACTTAATTAAAGTGATCAGCAAAACACAGCTGCCCATAGAAAAAGACCGCCAGATTTTTGGTTTTTTGCACTGGTGGTGGGTGAGTACCAAGATTCGGAGGCCAAGGAGGTTTCACTGTCAAAAAGAAGTACCTGGTCATCTCAAAATTAAATTTCAGGCAGTTTTTTCTGCATCCAACTGACGATATTATTCATGCAGTTGTTGAACTATCTGGCCACCTTTTCGCCACAGGACCACCCGACGTGGATTCCAGACAGAAACCGTCGGGCGGTCTAGTTATGGCTTTGGCAGTGTTGGAGCGGTGTGCTGCTCCCACGCTGCCAAAGCCATAATAAGGCCCTGAGTGTTATAATTGTCCCCCTGCATGTTTTCACATAGAGTGCCTCTGTGTTATCAGACCTTCAACCAGCAGGGCAAGGAGGAGGGAGCCTTCGCTTACCAGAGTTTAGCCAAACTTGGTTTCGGCTCCGAAGGCCCAACATTGGACCAGGAAGGAGAGCAGTGGATAATCTGTTATCTGATTTCATTCTGGACAGCTTGGGTGCAACAACATCTATCCTCTGAATGATCAAATGTCAGTTTTTATGAAATAAACTTACCACTGCGCAATCTAACTGACTGTGAATGACAAGTGAGGCAGAAACGTGGTCCAAATATCCCTCCAGAACCAGTATCCTTCACATACATCACCTCTGTTCACATATCATTGTTATTAGTCAGATGTGGCACAAACGACCCTAAAATGTAAATATTTAGTGCATCTAGGGCCAGACTAAGTCTCCTAATCTGCTGATAAACTAAAGAGAAAACATTGCTGTTTAAGCTGAATGTGCCTTTGTGTCATAAAAATGTGTAAATAGCTCAGTTAAAGCTGACAAAGGGAGATCGCTAAAATCAGGCTAACACCACTATACATTTAAAAATGGAGTCTAGTTTAGGAGTTCATATCAGCGCCACATTTTCAACCAACCTATGAATGGTAAAACAATGATACACTATGGAAAATATGGACAAAAACATTCCATATGTATCTTGTGGTTTAGAGTAAGTGGCCCTGTGAAATGCAGAGCGCTGCAGATGAAATAAGGGGCAGGTAAGCAACCCATAAGTACTGCCTTGAGAGCTTCTTGCATACTCTTACAAACAATAAAATAAAAATAGGCAAAGCAAAGAAATATATGGGGAGCTATAAAAGGAGAAAGTGAAAAAGTAAAGGACTGTTCAAACAAGCACTTCCAAGGGAATGTATTCACATGATCAAAAAATTGCATCATTCACTGGTCAAAAGAGCCAATGACTGATTAAGACTGAACCATTACCCATGTAGTTCGCTGACATGGATGAAAACAGAGTGTGAATGACATTCAGACAGACCAATGCAAGAAAAGAGTGATCCAAAGGACATATATGTATCTATATGAACTTAGGATGTTAGAGGCCAGATATATTTTAGAAATGGACTCAATAGTTTAAACAGAGAGAATACATATAAGAAGAATGCAAAAAATATTGAACGCATGCACATTCACTTTTAGCTTCCTTTGACTGAAGCTGCCATGTATTTGACTGCCCACTTAATTGGGTGCGTTTTTAAATGTTGCTTTCATTTATATGGCTTTTCAGAAACACTGCCTGTAAGAATTGAAAGAAGAGTTTAGTCAGTAGGGAAAGTGAATGGCAGTGATCGCATTAGTATAAGGTTATGCCAACTTGGGCTGTTTCCATTTAAATATTTTCTTTGTGGAAAATGCAATAGAAGGCCATCTGTAGTGGGTTTAATCAGAAATGAATCATCATTCATATCTTATGCACTGCAATGAGTTTGTGGTTTTCTCTGTTAATTATTTAGATTTGTAGAATCTGATTAAGAACCATATGAGGAACTGTTTCCCATTGATTTGAATATTTGTATGAGTATTATTTTTGAGGGCAGACTGATTTAGAAATTAAAGACATGCCCACTTGAGCTGTATGTAATTCTATAATACTTTTAACCACAATGAATATTGCATACTTGAAAATCAAGATTTAGAATCAATCGAAGTGTGGGACAGTGTAATCATGTTTCCTTTTTATGCTGGAATACATATGACTTGGTTTATATGCCATACACCGTAATCAAGAATTAATTAGGTGAAGAGATGGTTTTGATTTGAATATTAATTAAATGTTTATATCATAAATTAAGCTAATGTTGATACACACCTGCACCTTTCAAGATGGCGCTGAAAAACATAAACCCAAGCTTGTAGTATATATAGTGAGTAAAAAGTGGCAGTGGACGTTGTGATCAAGGCGATTAATGCCCAAACATTTTGACGTGCTTTACCTTTGCTAAAACAAGGATTTTGAAATTTGAGCTGCCTTAGAGTGCTGGGTTCTGTTCCAATCTAAAGGAGACGGAGGAGTATTAATTTTAAGCGCTTAGGCAAGTGCATTTCAAGAGCACCCCGGCGAAAAGGAGCCAGTTGGCACTTGTAAATCGGATGGATGAGATTGAAACATATATAAAAGTGAATACACGTATTATTTAGTGACTTATTTATAAAAGGATTCTGGCACATATCTAAGAATTTATTCTAGGAAGAATTATTACAGTGAAAATCTATTCCCCATAGAGCTTGTCAGCGATAGTAACCAGCAACAAAATCATTCCGTACAAAGTTAAGCTGATATTTCATGTAACAAATAACCCATCTGAAGACTTTAATACAGAGAAGTAACAATCCACCCCTAAATGTATGCTAATTTTAACATGTGCTTTTCACAATCAATATGTCAAGCCTGATGAATTTCAATAAGTTTTCATAATAAACAGTTCAGACTTATGCCACCAGAAATGTGTTTTCCTAGTAAATCAATCAGGCCTGTAGCTATTAATAATGGTTTATCATTGTTACCATCTGAGACCTCTTGTACTGACTTTAAGCTTTCTCACAAGTAACCATCAGGCATACAGTCATAAAATTGCATACTATATGCAAATTACAACAGGAAAAGTAAAATACCATCTCTCCTAAGAGGGCCTGACAATGATTCTAACAGTACAAATCTTCTATATCCACAGTTTGTCAGAGAGGGTAACCAGCACCAAAATGCTTGGCTACTATGGTAATCTGTGAGATTCCAAGTGACAAAATACCGATCTGTGGATAAAGAGTAATAACAATCTACCCATAAATGCATATTGTCATTAACATATGCTTTTCATAATTAAAATGTCAGACCTACCGCCCCTATCGTAAATTTTCATTATAAAAACTCTATCCCATAACCTTTATCATTTGCTATAAGCAACTCTACTTTGTTGGTTAATAAGAATTCCCAAAAGGCAAAATTCAGGTATACCTAAACTAAATTACATTATGTACAAAATACAGTTGTCAAAGAAATCCATAATCCTGTCTATTTGATCCTAATAGGGATCCCCATAGTACAAATTGTCTATCCCTATTGTTTGTTTAGGTGGGTCACCAACACCAAATCCCATGCCTACTGAGTTGATATGCAACATTTCTTGCACCAAAATGACTGCTGCAGGCTTTATCACAGTGTAATAACAATTTACTCTTAAAAGCTGTTTGCTTGTAACATATACTTTCACAATGAGTAAGTAAGGTTGCTTTGTCACAACTTTGCATAATGAACAGATCAAACCTAGAGAATCGGATAGCTTTCCCTAGTAAACTGATAGAACACTACACTTTACCAATGACTTGACAAGTTTAAAATTTCTTTTAAACTGTTCTTATTGTACAGCTGAATACTACCTGCTCTGTTGTGTGCCTGGTCTGACCTTCATTCCCGTCCCCGTTCCGCCGCGGCGTGTGCCGTTTGTTGCAGAGGGACAAGGAATACCGGACCTATCGGTAGGGCCCTGATTGGCCAGCGTCATCTCTCGGCCACGCCCCCTACACATTTAAAGAGCTTTGTGGTGCAGGCGCACGCAGCGGCGCGCCAAAGGCAAGCCCGTCTGCGCCTGTCCGCGCCAGACCGCTGCCTGCTGCCCAGAACTCTGTCTGATATCCGCTACATGACGAGGACAGATTGTGAGATAAACGGAGATACAATGTTAACTTATACCAGTGGGGAATTAAAGAGGTGGAATCCAGGTAGAGCCGTCAAGTCACACTTGAGCTCCCAGCTGACACAGTCACCTACACTCCCTGGGAAGCTCCCCCTATGGGAGCCGCCTAGAAACCTCCCCACACCCATCATTAGGGGTAGTACAGAGACCAGACTGCTAACAAGCTTGCCAAAGTCACCAGTAAGGAATGGTCCCTTAGAATGTGCGATTATTACCGCACTCTACCTTAATGCTTGTTCCATACCCAAGCATGTCAACGAGGTATGGAGCCTACTTGAGGCAGACAAGCCGGAACTCTGCTTCCTTACAGAAACCTGGCTCCATAGCATGGCGGCCTCAGACGTAGTGGCTGCCTTTCCTTCTGAATACTTGGTTACAAGGCTAGACAGGGTGGGGAAAAGGGGGGGGTGGCTTAGCAATAGCAGCCAGATCCCCCATTAAGATCAAGCTACTAGAATCTCTGTTCAGTCCCACCCTCGAAATCATGATCGTGAACATACAGCTTTCCAGTGTGGATAATTGCAGAGATGCTCTAGTATATAGGCCCCCGGGCGCTAAACAGGTTTTGTTAATAAACTGTTAGAAATAATAGTCACCCACGCCCTAACC
Source organism: Lissotriton vulgaris (assembly GCF_964263255.1). Classification (NCBI taxonomy): domain Eukaryota; kingdom Metazoa; phylum Chordata; class Amphibia; order Caudata; family Salamandridae; genus Lissotriton; species Lissotriton vulgaris. Next base: position 712,801 of record NW_028254186.1, read on the forward strand.
ACGGAGAATTGTATTTCATTAGGTGATTTTAATTATCATGCAGAGCTTTCTGCAGACCCAGAGACATGTCTCCTACTAAAGACTATGGAAAGCCTAGGCCTGTCGCAGCGAGTCAACGGCCCCACTCATTGTGCCGGCCACACTCTTGATTTAATTTTTACTAGTTCCCCCAGATTAAGCATTGTTGATCCCCTCCCAATGATCTGGACGGATCATTATCTTTCAATGTTTAATTTCCCAAGTAAAATTCCGGCCATTCCTGCGAGTGGCATAAGAATGCGGATCCGCCCATGGCGGAAACTTACCCCGGAAGCATTTTTAGCTCATTTTAAGTACGAAAGTAATTTGGCTCTCCCATTAGAGCAAAGGGTAGATAATCTGGAGTCTTCCATTCTACAAGCTTTAGATCATGTCATTCCGGAAACTACTGTCAAAATTAAATTGGTGGCTTCTCCATGGTTTACCATCAATCTCAAGATAGATAAATTGGCTAGTAGAGCTGCAGAGCTAATATGGCGGAATACCAGGACCGAGGAGGACAGAGCAAAATACAAGTTACTTCATTCGGACTACATGAAAAAAATAAAATTGGCAAAGAAGAAGTATTTAACTCAGCGGATAAAAATCTCAGCTAATTCAAACAGAGAACTATTCAAAATATTGAAGGAATTCACGTTCCCTCGTGCTGAACAATCCCTGTTTAACCCCTCCCAAAAATGGGTCGAATCAATGGCAGAATTTTTTGAGGATAAAATCAAGTTAATATATTCTGCTTTCCCTACTTCAGATTCGGACCAACCAATCCCAGATGGTAGCTTGGTGACGCCGCCATCTGAGATGATTGATAACCAAGATCTCTACTTGACAAAATTCATGCTGATCACGGTCAAGGAGACTCTTGAAGGTCTTAGCAGAATAAGGTCAGGCTCCCCTATGGACCCTTTCCCGCCACGACATTGCACGAAAATAATGCCCCTGCTAGCCGAGCCCCTGACAGCTATCTTAAACGCCTCTCTGGAGCAAGCTGAGGTCCCTTCTAAATGGAAGCAGGCCCAAGTCAAGCCTATTTTGAAGAAGCCATCTGATGATCTTGCTTTACTTTCCCACTACCGGCCAATATCATTGCTGCCTTTTTTTGGTAAGGTGTTGGAACTTCTTGTGAACAACCGACTGAAGACTTACCTAGAAGCCAGGGGAGCCCTTGATCCCTCCCAGTCTGGCTTTCGGGCAGCGCACAGCACTGAGACCTCTGTAGTGGAGATTGTGGATAACATCAGACTCACAGTGGATAGGGGCGATTCAGCTGTACTCATCCTCCTAGACCTCTCCGCAGCATTTGACACCATCTCCCACAGTATTTTGAAACATCGGCTGTGGGTCCGAGGAGGGGCACTGGGTTGGATTGAGGATTATCTCACTGGCCGCCTCACCACCGTTCAAATCGACTCCCTGGCTGCCCGTAGTCACCCGGTCGCGGTGGGCGTGCCTCAAGGCTCGATTTTGAGCCCCCTGCTTTTTAATCTGTACTTGACACCTTTGGCTAAAATAATCAAATCTTTTGGCTTTGGAACAGTGTCATATGCAGATGATATGCAGCTGCTGATCACATGCGGCGTTGATCCTGGCGACACCTGCGTACGTTTAAAAAAATGCATGGTTGAGATCAGCAGATGGATGCAGGCGAATAAACTCCAACTCAATGCGGGCAAGACCGAAATCATTCTGTTTGGAAAAGCAGACAGATTTTGGACGCCAGAGTGGTGGCCATCTGAGTTGGGAGCTTGCCACCCCCCAAGCCTGTGGTCCGGAACCTTGGAATTATAATGGATAGCGCTCTGTCCTTGAAAAATCATGTAGCCAAGGTGACTGGCACCTGCTATGGTATAATGCGTGGCCTCAGAAAGATCTTCAGATGGCTTCCGCTTGAACCAGGAAGCCGTTGGTTCAGAACCTGATCATTAGCCATCTTGATTATGGGAACGCCATGTACCACGGCCTGAATGAGGACCTGTTGACAAAACTCCAAACTCTGCAGAATACGGCGGCTAGATTGGTGATGGATCTGCCGCCTAGAACGGCGTCCGCTCCAAGTTTGAAACAACTACCCTGGCTTCCCATACGGCAAAGAAGTCAATTTAAGATCCTATGTTTGACCCACAATGCATTGTATAATAAGGGTCCCCGGTATCTTAAAAAAAACTGAACTGGTATGTCCCCAAGAGGTCCTTAAGATCTAGCCACAAGTCTTTGCTAATGCAACCTCGCGTGCGAACCTCTAGGCACGGGCAGCGCGCCTTTTCATTTCTCGCACCTGCACTCTGGAATAAGTTACCCCCTCACCTTCTTTCCATTAATGAGCACCAGAAATTTCGTAAAGCCTTGAAAACATGGCTTTTTCCCGAGATTGGGGCCCCTGTTCTTTGCTATGATGCCCTTTCTGTATTTGTCTCCTCCTACACGGTTCTTATGCTGCAAGCGCCTTGAGACCTTGCGGTGATAATGGCGCTCTATAAAAACCTATGACATTGACATTGACATTGACATTGACACTATATGAAACCTAGGCCTACATAAGTGAGCAGAAACTGACAACCATCAGGCATACATTTTAGAAAATGACAAATTCGTACAAAATTCCAGTTGTCAAAACATTATACAGCCTCTCACAATGAAATTCTGTTCCTTTCTGAGTGGGAGAACAACACCTTTGTAATCTGTGAAATTACATGTTACCAAATACCTTTCTACAATTTAATGTGACAACAATCCACTATTCGAGGCCTCCTGGCTGTACCATATGCTTTTCAAAATAAATGAACCAGACCACTGCCTTTGTTATAACTATTCATAATAAACAAGACATACCTATGGCATCGGGCATAACATTTCTCTGCACAACAATCAAGCCTATAGTTGTCATTATTGGTTTGTCAACATATCCAGCTCAGGTCTACTGTGCTGCATGTACGCTTTACAGGAAGGCAACCATTAGGCATCAATCCTAAAACTGCAAATCTTACCAAAATTAAAGTTGGCAAAGCAAAATAGTATCTCTCCTAACAAGTTTTAACAATAATTCTCACAGTGCAACACTTCTATAATCATGGTTTGTAAGAGGGGCCAACCCACACTGAAACCTTTCCTATAAAGGTAATCTATGACATTCCATGTAACAAAAACCTATCCGTAGGCTTTCATTCACAGTAATACCAATCCAGCCTTAAACATCTATTGACTTTAACATATGCTTTTCATAATCAATTTTGTTCCGCATACTGCTAACATTTTAAAATAAATAGCATATAGCCGTTGTCATTGGCTTGCCACCATCCCAACGTAAGCCCTTTGTACTGAGATTAACTTTTCCACAAGGCAATCATCTTCATAAATGTACTAATGTATACAGAATTATGTTGGCAAAGCAAAATAGTATCTCTTATAAGATTCCCTAATAAGGATTATTGTTGCACATATCTTCTATTCAACCAGTTTGTCCAGATAGATCAGCAACACCAAAAGCCTTAATATCTGGAATTCCATGTAACAAATAACCTACTTTTATGCTTAAGGATGGTGTAACAACAATACATTCTTAAAAGCCTATTGGGTTTGATGCATGATTTTCACAATGTATCAGTCTACATGCTTTGTCTTAACATTCCATATTAAACAGATCAGACCTATGAAATCAGGCATATTTTCCCCAATGACCTGGAGAAGCCTTTACACTTCAACATTAGCTTTTCACTTTACCCAACACTAGCCTATTTAACTGCATATACACTGGCACCCGTTATGCATACAGTTATAAAATTACAAATGTGTAGAAAATACATCTTGCAAAACAATATAAAACTCCTCTCAAAAGACTCTACAGTGAAACCCACAAGGGTTTGTCAAAGTGGGTGAGATTCCATGCAACAAAATATTTATCTGTAGGTTTTATTATAGAGTAATAGCAATTCACAACTAAATGCCTATCAAATGTATCATATGGTTTTCCTAATAAATTATCAGGCCCAGTACCTTTATCAATTCTTAATTCAAAAGTGCTTTATTCGAGTATTACTCATAAAAGCAGACATACAAACATATAATAAAAAGTCAATTAAATTACAAAGGTCATTTAGACATAAGCACATATCACATTTTAAAAAGTTATTACTCATCATAATCACAGGTGCAAAGTTCATTACTATTTAAAAAATACAAAAAAATGATCACAGTTACATTGTGCTAAAAATCATTGAAATTCCATACCGAATGATACATTAGATAAACCGTTACAGAGAATAGACAATAGTCTAGCAGTCTCTGAACAACTAAATAAACAGTTACAGAGAATAGACAGTAGTCTCGCAGTCTCTGAACAACTAAATAAACAGTTACAGAGAATAGACAATAGTCTAGCAGTCTCTGGACAGCTGGGCAGAGAGTAGTTACCCTACTAGCAATCTCTGCCTTATTACCCACGCCCACCCCAAGTACTTTGCGGTGGCAATTGTGATCCAAGTAACAGAAGTAGATCTTCAATACGCAGCGCTACCATGCTACTTTTTGTACCTAAGTTCCTGAACATAGGTGCCAACCAGTACCTTTATCATAACATTTCATAATAAACAGATCAGTTTTATAACGATCATCATTGGATTGTCACCATAACCATGTAAGTCTTGCTGCATTGAGTATACTTTTTGACACAAGCCAAAAAGTCCAATACGGGTGTGTGTGCGTGTGTCTGCATTTACAGTATTTAACTCTTTCTTGAAATGCATTCATGAAACTAAAGTACAGATGCTTTTGTATAAATGTATTATATGATATTAGCCAAAATGTTAATATTTTTAATGGTATGATCAGAAACCATATGAATTTAGTCAGCAAATGTATAAGGCTTTATTTGTGCTGTTACTAAATGGTGTTTCATTAATAGAATGTATCATGCCAGGTTAAGGAAATGGGAAAGAGTAGCTATGGAACGTTTAACTCTTTTCGTGGTACCGATTTCTGTCCCAGCAGTGATCCAGATGTATTTGGGATAGCATGTTTGACCTTATGAATATTGATAATGTGGACTTAAACGTTGAACTTTTACCATCAATTGGACCACTGTATATGAATTGTCTTCTGCATCTTCATGTACATGAGATATAGCTGATGGTTCAAAGAGGACTTTAAAATTTGAGTTTATTATTTTGTGTATATGATATGTTTGTATGTTTTGTGGTTGGTGAAACCTATGTCTCTCCATTATTTATATGTAGAAAAACATTAACTAAAGTAATTTGTTTGATAATGATTGTAACACAAGAATCTGTTGATAGCCATTGACAACCTCTTCCCCTCGTTACAAAATGCCATCAATCACCCAAGACACTCTCACCCGAGCAACTACACCATTAACGCCAACCGCTGTCCCTGAGCAACACCCACACCCATCATCACCACCTACCACACCTATATACCAATACCAAACAGTGGCACGCCCCATACGAGACCCTACAACCCTCTGACCATCATATACCCACTCCCCATCTAAATTACTCTTCCCCACTATCAACTACCAAAATGAATCCTCAGTCATGGAATTCTATCTCGCTCACTCTACCCACGAGCCAGAGGCGACCACACGAATCACAACGTGACCCTCCTCACCCTAGGTCTAAGGCCACACACAGGAATAACTCAGGCAACATTACCACCAAAAGCCATTATCTCAATTCCAAACTCCCCTCTTCCCTGGGCAACACCCCCCATGACAGCCAGCACCCTGAAGCTCTCACCCCCCTCTATAGGAGACAAATTAGAGACTCGCTTTACTGGAAAGCCAGCTTGAAACGGTAATTGTGGGACTCAACGGCAGTATAGTTCCTATATTCCCAATAGGCTCTGCACATTAGAATAATATACACTATATATTTGACATAGGACTGAGGTCAGTATGTCTCTATCGAGTATACTAAACTTAATTGTGTGTGCCAGCTAACTCAGAGGTCACTAGAAACTTTCTCGAATAAACAAGAAGGAATTAGTCTCTGACAACCGCATAAACATGACAACTTTATTTCCCCTAGAACCGTAACAACACCGTCAGAGTTGCAGAAACAATAGATACCTATTTCACCCAGTTAATCGTGCAGGCTTCATTTCTACAGAGTTGCACAGAAATCGAGAGAAGGGTGTCTTAATTAAAAGTGTTTATTGAACAGTCTTCTTTCTCATGCAAGAGAGGTGAACTGCTACAATCGTTAGACAGAATGCGAACTGTAATGCGTACAGAGTCATATAAAATAATACTGTAATAGCATTGTGTGTTGCTATGATATATATAAAAATGCATACATAAATAACACAGGCTAAAATAATCAACAGGTGCTTCTAAAATACGCCTACCCCAGTGTACCTAACATAGGTCTAGTGCGAGGGAAGAAGTAGGTGCTATTTTTAGCATAGGTTTAGTTTTGCCAAGAATTGCCAAAGGTTCTCTATGTTCTAACCAGCTCCATACCTTAGAATGAGAGATGTTGGTATCTCTTTCCCGGGACTTGATTTCCCAACACCCCGCAAGGGGAGTCAGAAACACTGAAGCTAGATTCTTGGCAGAAGAATGACTCCTTCTGGTCAGTGCATCAGCTGGAGAGTTGGCTTCCTTCAACACTTGCTGTAGCGAGCTGCACCATGCAAGTAGGTAGTCGAACTGCATCGAACCACACTGTACTTTGTCTTATCAAGTGAAGGTATATTTATACCTTGAAGGTGTTTAGGAATGCCAGCATTGACATAAAATCAGGCATATGAACGTCATGAAAGAACCCCTAAGGAATTGCTGTTCATGCATAATAAACAAGTTCTTGGAGAAATCAATATCCAGGCAAGGGGAAGTCCCTAACGGCTTAAGAGTCTGGTTTTCCAAGAAATCGTTGTGACGTAGATGAACAGATGGAAGTAGCCATGCCTGTATTTGGGTAGCATTGGCTATGCCTAAATAAGGACTGGATTTCTATGCCTATTTAAGGGCAACGCGAATTGTACCTATATAAGGGCATGAATCGGGAAATTCATTCGAATCTAAAATCGAACACAACACAATAAAATCACAATACGCCTCACCCCACTCTGGAACTCTCAGCAATGCAAACAATAACAACACGAAACACCCAAGACATCTAAAGGCTTAATGGCACAGCTGGAAAACAATGCCCCTCGCAAACCAATCACAGAGACACAATAGAACAAAAACAGCTATACCCATGATAGAGGTGATGGAACTTGCCACCTCATAGGTAAATATCCCCTACTACCATACCTAACTCCAAGATCCAGGTTATCACCGGATTCGGTAGAGACCGCTCCCCTCCCAGATCCTCAAGACCACCTGCTTTACTCCCTTCTATTCCCATGGCCCCCTTAACGAACGGGAGAGCAGCATCAAATGCCTACTCACTAACTGCAGATCGGCCACAAAACATGCTGCCGAACTGGCAGAAAGCATCCTTGATCACAACATAGACATCATGTTCATTACTGAAACATGGCTCACTGAGTTCTATGCCTCATTCATGGACATGATTGTACACCCTCAATCATTACCAAAAACAGAAAAATCAAACAAGGTGGGGGTACTGCAGTCATACAAAAGGACAGCATCTCTGTAACGGAAATTGGCTCCTTCAGCTACAGCTCATTTGAATGTTAACTGCCAACATTAAGATGAGGGATAACTAAACTCTACCATGCCTTCTGGCAACACCAATGCATTTGGTGAATACCTCTCCAATATGATTATTCGTGGTGCACTCTGGGACTGTAACAGCATAATTCTTGGTGACCTCAACCTACAATGGAATGAGGAAAGCTTCTCAATGATCCAAACCTTGAATGGACTGCTGCATAACAGCAATCTCACCCAACATTGTACAGAACAAACACATAACAGAGGATCAACCCTGGATGCCATCATAGCCCAAGCAGACACAGTCACTATCAACTACATCCTACAGGTGGACTGGTCAGACCACCACTTAATTCTTAATTCTATTCCATATCAACAAAACTACCCAATGCCTGCAACGCACACAACAACCCCAGCCACTGGGCGAGAAAACTAAATCAAATTCTGCTTAGTGACTTAGAAGAAAAGGTAAGCCACTCCTCCCATCACCACTGACAACCTCTCCACAACATAACACAACTAAGGGTGGGCGTAAAATCCGTTTCGCGGGCGAATTTGTGGATTTTCCGCGATTTTGCGATCCGCGAATCTTGCGAAATCGCGGTAAAATCCGCGAATCTGCGGGGACGAATTTTCAGCCAAGCAAGGGTTACAGCAGCAGGTGCAAAAGTTGAACCTAATTTCTTTGTAACCTTTTACAAAAGGGTTACAAACAAATTAACTTCAAATTGGACACCTGCTGCTAATTGCTTCCTGGCGCCTTCTTGCCTACTTGCAACTATTCTCTGACCCTGCTCTGACCCTTGAAGCAGGGTCAGAGAATAGTTACAAGTAGGCAACGAGGCACCTGTCCAAGGAATTAAACCTCATCAGGAAGCACTTACAGATATAAAAAACAGGAAGAAGGGAGAGGATTGCAAATACACCCATTTTGAGTTGTCAGGAGGGGTTAAACTAAAAGAGACCTTTACAGCACAATTTTCATATGCATTTTGCTAAAAATAAAAAGCTGTATATTCTGTAGGGGCAACTCAGGAATCTGGCCCTTCAGAGATCCGGCCTCTCTTTCTTTCTCTCGTTCTCTCTCTCCCTCTCTCTTTCCCTCTCTCCTCTCTTTCTTTCTCTCGTTCTCTCTCTCCCTCTCTCTTTCCCTCTCTTTATCTATCTATCTATCTATCTATCTATCTATCTATCTATCTATCTATCTATCTATCTCTCTCTCTCTCTCTCCCTCTCCCATTAACGACTACATGGGTAACTTCGCTATGCAAGCGGCTCGCGAAGACGCAAAAATCCCCACACACACGCAAAAAACCCAGCGAACACGCAAAAAACCCTGCGAACACGCAAAAAACAAAAATCCGCAAATTCGCACAAATTCGCGAACTTTGCGGATCGCGAATTTGCAAATCCGTAAATTTCGCGGATCGTGAATTAGCAAAATTCGCCCATGCTTAAACACAACACAAATATGACCTCCATCATGGACCAGTTAGCCCCTTGAAAAAGAAAAGAGTCAGCAACACCCCTTCGAGAGCCTGGTTCAACACCGACATCAACACAGAAAAGAAGACAGCTTAGAGCTGCAGAAAGACTCCGGCAGAACAATCTGTCACAATCCTACTGAATCGACTCAAATCAGTTCGCAGAGCATATAATAAGCACATCACATTTCTTCGATGATAAGATCACAAAGATTGAGCTCTCCCTGGATGTCCACCTCTGCAACCCGGACAGTAGCTCACTCACCGAGACAGAAGATAACACACCAAAGCTCCATCCTAACAAATGGAAATACTTCAACCCCAACTCTAAAGCTGAGATACCAAGAATGATCGCTAGTTCGATAATTCTCTCAACTCACGTCTCGGTACCCATCTCGTCCCAACTGGCCAAAAAGATCAATCTCACCCTAGCACCGATATGGACCAAGATTATAAATAGCTCCCTGAGAACTGGAGTCATGCCGGGCTGTATCAGAGTCGGACAAGTCACACCTCCACTAAAGAAACCGGGCTTGGACCCTACTGATCTGAACAACTTCAGACCTGTCTCCAACCTCCCTCTTTCAAATCCAGGAAAGGTGTGCTCTCCTCCAACATAATTTTCTTTTTGAAATTCATTTTGTTTAGATGTTGAAATATAAATTAAAATCTTCCTCCTCTTTGAAAGTCAAGAAGCAATACCGCTCCTCTACACATGATTGTTCAATGGTAGTCTAAAAATTAGTGGTAATTCCACTATCATTAAGGTAGATATCTGACAATAGAATCTATGATATAGTTACACCACTATTTCATGGTCATAATCAAAAAGGTGTGTTTACACTCAACAAAAAGAATGATCGAGCACTTTTTAAGCTGGACAGTATTATTTCTAAACACCATTTCACTGCTTTTTTCCATACCTTCAAAAAAGATGTCATGCATTGACATGGATATTCTTTCAGGTCTGTATATCTCTAATGTAAAACAAGCGTACTTGTTTTTCTTTTCTCACTGACATATATAAACTCATCAGCCACTCCTATTGCAAGCTTTTACAATCCTGAATACTGAGTACTACGTTTTGTGTGAGAGGGTGCACATGCATAACCATGCTAAGTTTTCTTTAGCTGCATGGACACATGTAGTGTAACCTGTCAAACACTTTAAAATTCCACCCTGCCACCAGTCCTATTGCCGGATGTAGAATTTAACCGTTCATCATAAAATAGAATTGGATGTCACTAAGTACAAAGTATTTCTGTATTATGTAAGCACTAATATGTCCCTTAAGGGTTCCAGTGAAGTCCAGACACATACTAACTGAAACACACCAACCATTATTAACCTGAAAAATTTGCCAAACAACTCTTTCAAGGAGTGATCAATCCAAAAAATAATCCTTTAGCACAGCAAATATAGTGCAACACGTAAACATCTTGCACCCCAACAACTTTGCTTGAGCTGCAACACAGAGATTGCAGGACAACCCACTTGCTGCTGCACCAAGCACATCGACTGCTGCAACAGCATCATCAGCAGAGGTGATGATCTTGATTCCAAAAAGTAGCACCACCTCTGCCAAAGGCCTCAAATACACTTAAAAAGTGTGGGGCTCAGGTAGGACCGTTGGGGAACACCACAGTTAAGAGGTATAGGCTTAGAGGAAATTCCGTCTTCTAAAACTTCAAAGAATTGATCTTCTAAGAATAACTGCAGCCTGTTAAGCATGGCCCGGCAATTCCCACCTCACTTAGCCTTTTTATCAACAGCTGCACTCAGGTCCAAAAGAATAATGACCGCACAGCCTCCAGCATCTAAGATTTTTCTAGCCTCTTCCATTACCACCAGGATAGCTATCTCAGTGCCCTGTAGAGATCTGAAACCCATCTGGGAGGGGTGGAGACAATTATTGTTCTCCAAGAAGGAAGACAGTACAGGGTTCACATGTTTCTCTGCAATCTTACTGATCGCTGGCAGCAAGGAGATAGGGCGATAATTGCTCCACACGTCCGGCTCCACAGTTGTTTTTTTTTTAGAAGAGCTTTAACCATAACTCGTTTCCACAGTGGGGGGGCGATCCCTGAGGAAAAAGAGGCATTAATCAATTACTGGAGATAGGGTTTCAGTTCCTTCCGGAATTTCAGAAGGTTAGGTTCGCTGCGAAGGGTAGTAGGCAAGGAGTTCCAAGAGAAAGAGCGCCCGCCCCACCTGGTACGTTTGATTTTGTTCATGGTAGCCAGGAACGCTGTGCTAGAACGCAGTGATCTATGGGGGAAGTAGGGGGTCGCTAAAGAACAGATCATTGCTGGTGCGGTCTTCCACATGGCCTTGTGCATAATGCACATAGATTTGAACAATACTCTGGCCTTGATGGGAAGCCAGTGAAGTTTCTTCAGAGCCGCTTTGCCTGATTCCCGCCTGTTAAGGCCCAGAAAAAGGCGGGCTGCCGCATTTTGGGTAACCTGGAGCTTCCTTGTTGTAGAGGCAGGAGCCCCGAGGTATAAGGAATTCCCGTAGTCCAGGCGGGACAAGATAATGGCTTGCACCATTATTCTACGGGCTTGAGAAGGGAGGAGTGGCAGCACTTTCCTAAGTATGCGCATAAGGCCAAAGCAAGTGGCGGACAAAATGGTTGCTTGCTGTGTGAAGTTTAAATTTGCGTCCAGCCAAATGCCCAAGCTCTTATTTGGGTTTTAGGTTGGGGCGGGATGCCCATGCATGGGGGCCAGTCCGGCAGAGGGCTAGGAATATTGAATTGCCCAAAATCATGAGCTCCGTTTTCTCGCCGTTGAGCTTTAGGTGCGAGGTGGCCATCCACTGGGTGACCGCTACCAGGCAATTACTGAGATTAGGGGGGGAGGTATTGGACTGATTCATGGATACGACCAATTGTGTATTGTCGGCATAGGTCACTATGTCTAGACCGAACGAATGCACGAATGCACGTCCAGAAAGACGAAAAAAAGTACATAAAGAAGCAAGAGATACACAGAAAGAACTAACAGAGATGCACAAACAGGCCTTGTTGTAAAGTCATCCTGTGCCCCCTAACTTTTTGCTGACTGCTACTGGTGGTAATGACTCTGACTAACCAGGCCCGGAGCCAATGCTATGCTGAAAGAAACTTAGAATACAGTGTAAATACCTATATACACTAAAATACACCATAGGTTGGGGTACCCCTGTGGTTGGCATCAGCTCGCCTGTAAGGCCCAAGTACTAAATAGGGCCGAGGGATTAAAACTACCTTTAAATCAGAGGTGCAGAAAGAGGCAAGAGAAGTGCAGAAAGAAGTAACAGCGGTGCCGAAAGAGGCAAAAGAGGTACAGAAAGAAGCAAGTGAAGTGCAGCAAGCGGCAAGAGAGGTGAACAAAGAAGCAAGAGAAGTACAGAAAGAGGTAGAAGGGGTGCAGAAAGAAGGAAGAGAAGTGCAGAAAGAATGTACAGAGGTGCAAAAAGAGGCAAGAGGGGTGCAGAAAAGGGTAGGAGAGTTGCACAAAGAGGCACGAGATATACAAAAGAGGCAGGAGGGGTGCAGGAAAAAAGAAGAGGTGTGCAGAAAGCAGCAACAGAGGTGAGCAAAGGGTGCAGAAAGAGCAAGAGAAGTGAAGAAGAACCAACAGATGTACTGAGAGAGGCAAGAGAGGTACAGAAACAGGCAGGAAGCATGCAGGAAGAAGGAACAGGGGTGCAGAAAGAAAAAAGAGGAGTGCAGAAAGAGGTGAGAGGGGTGCAGAAAGAAGCAAGTGAGGTGTAGAAAGAGACAACAGACGTGCAGAAAGACACAGTTGAGGTGCAGAAACAAGCAAGAGAAGTGCAGAAATAGGCAAGAGAATTGCTGAAAGAAGCAACAGAGGTGTGGAAAGAAACAAGAGAAGTGCAGAAAGAGGCAGGTGATGTGCAGGGAGGGGCAAGAGAACAGCAGAAATGGAAAGAGAGGAGCAGAAAGAGGCATGAGGGATGCAAAAAAGGAAAGAAGGGTAAAGAACGAAGCAGAGAGGTGCAGAAAGAAGCAATACAAATACAGAAAGAAGCAAGAGGGGTGCAGAAAGAGGAAGGAAGTGTAGAATGAAGCAAAAGAGGTGCTCAAAGAGGCAAGAGAAGTGCAGAAAGAGACAAGAGCACTGCAGAAAGAACTAAGAGAAGTGCAGAATGAGGCAAGAGAGGTGCAGAAAGGGGCAAGAGATATGCAGAAAAAGGGAAAAAATGTGCAGAAAGAAGCAAGAGAAGTGCAGAAAGAGGCAGGTCGGGTGCAGAAGGAGGCAAGAGGAGTGCAGAAAGAGACAAGAGAAGTCCAGAAAGAAGTAACAGAGAGGCAGAAAGAGGTAAGAGAGTGCAGAAAGAGGGAAGAGGGGTACAGAAAGAGGCACAAGAGGGTGCCAAAAGAAGCAAGAGAGGTGCAGAAAAAAGCAAGAGTGGTGCAAAAAGAAACATAAGAAGTGCAGAAAGAAGGAACAGATGTGCAGAAAGAGGCAAAAAGAGTGCAGAAAAAGGAAAGAGGGGTGTGAAAGAGCCACAAGAGGTGCAGAACGAAACAAAAGAAGTGCATAAAGAAGGAACCAATGTCATAAGAGGCAAGTGGAGTGCAGAAAGAGGAAAGAGTGGTGCAGAACGAAGCATGAGGGATGCAGAAAGAAGCAAGAAATGTGCAGAAAGAAACAAAAGAAGTACAGAAAGAAGCAACAGGGGTGCAGAAATAGAGAAGAGGGGAGCAGATAGAAGCAGAGAGGTACAGAAAGAGGTACAAGGGTTGTACAAAGAAGGGACAGCGGTGCAGAGAGACAAGAGAAGTGCAGAAAGAAGCAACAGAGATGCAGAAAGGGGAAAGGGTAGAGAAAGAGGCAAGAGCGGTGCAGAAAGAAGGAAGAGAGGTGCATAAAGATACAAAAGAAGTGCAGAACAAAGCAACAGAGGTACAAAAAGAGGCAAGAGGAGTACAGAAAGAGGGAAGAGGGGTGTGGAAAGAGGCACAAGGGGGGCAGAAAGAAGCAAGACAGGTGCAGAAAGAAGCAAGTGAATGAAGTTCATAAAGAATCAAAAGAAATGCAGAATGGGGGAAGTGGGGAGGAGAAAGAGGCAAGTGGGATACAGAAAGAAGCAAGAGAGTTGCAAAAAGAAATAAAATAAAATGTAGAACGAAGGAACAGGTGCGCAGAAACAGGCAAGAGGGGAGCAGAAAGAGGGAAGTGGGATGCAGAAAAAACCACAAGGGTTGCATAAAAAAGGGACAGGGTGCAGAAAGAAGCAAGAGAAGTGCAAAACAAAAACAACAGAGGTGCAGAAAGAGAGATGTGGGTTGGAAAAAGTGGCATTAGGGGTGCAGAAAGAAGCAAGAAAAGTGTAGAAAGAAGCAAAAGAAGCACAAAAAGAAGCAACAGAGGTGCAGAAAGAGACAAGAGGGGAGCAGAAAGAGGGAAGAGGAGTGCAGAAAGAGGCAAAAGGGTTATAGAAAGAAGGGACAGAGGTGCAGAGACGCAAGAGAAGTGCAGACAGAAGCAACAGAGATGCAAAAAGGGGAAGGAGGGGTGGAGAAAGAGGCAAGAAGGGTACAGAAAGATACAAGAGAGGTACAGAAAGAAAGAATAAGATGTTGCAGAAAGAAGCAACAGAGGTACAGAAAGAGGTAAGGGGAGTGCAGAAAGAGGCAAGAGGAGTGCAGAAGGATGCAAGACAGGTGCAGAAAGAAGCAAGAGAAGTGCATAAAGAATCAACAGAGATGCAGAAAGGGGTAAGTGGGGAGGAGAAAGATTCAAGCGGACTACAGAAAGAAGCAAGAGAGTTGCAGAAAGAAACAAAGGAAATGCAGAAAGATAAAAAGAGGTGCAGAAAGAGGCAAGAGGGGAGCAGGAAGAGGGAAGAGGGGTACAGAAAGAGGCACAAGGGTTGCAGAAAGTTGGGACAGAGGTGCAGAAAGAAGCAAGAGAAGTACATAAAGAAGCAACAGAGATGAAAAAAAGGAGAAGCAGGGGTGGAGAAAGTGGCAAGAGGCGTGCAGAAAGAAGCAAGAGAGGTGCAGAAAGAAACAAAAGAAGAGCAGAAAGAAGTAAGAGAGGTACAGAAAGAGCAAGAGTAGTGCAGAAAGATGCAACAGAGGTACAGAAAAAGGTAAGAGGGGTGCAAAAAGAGGGAAGAGAAAGAGGCACAAGAGAAGCAGAAAGAAGCAAGAGAGGTGCAGAAAGAAGCAACAGAGGTGCAGAAAGAGGGAAGAGGGGTAGAGAAAGAGGGAAGAGGGGTACAGAAAGTAGCAACAGAGGTGCAGGAAAAGGGAATAGGGATGGAGAAAGAGGCAAGATGGGTGCAGAAAGAAGCAAGAGAGGTACAGCAATTAACAAAAGAAGTGCATAACGAAGTAACAGAGGTGCAGAAAGAGAAGAGGACTGCAGAAAGAGGCACATGGGGTGCATAAAGAAGCACAAGAGGTACAGAATGATGCAAGATAAGTGCAGAAGGAATCAACAGAGATGCTGAAAATGGAAGAGGGGTGGAAGAGGCAAGAGAAGTACAGAAATAAGCAACAGACATGAAGAAAGGGCGAAGAGGGGTAGAGAAAGAGGCAAAAGGGGTGCAGAAAGAAGCAAGAAAGGTACAGAAAGAAAGAAAAGAAGTGCAGAAAGAAGGAGCAGAGGTACAGAAAGAGGAGGGAGGGTGCAGAAGGAAGGAAGAGGGGTACAGAAAGAGGCAAGAGAGGTACAGAAAGAGACATGAGGGGTGCACAAAGAAGCAAGTGAGGTACAAAAAAGGCAACAGAGGTGCAGAAAGAGGCACAATAGGTATAGAAAGTGAAAGAGGTTTGCAGAAAGAGGCAAGAGAAGTGCTGAAAAACAAAGAAAGGTACAGAAAGGAGCAATAGAAATGCAGTGGCATGCACACCATTAGTACCAATTTAACATCCATATTTAGCAATAAGTAACAAGTGATGATTCTAGGTTTACAAAGGACCTTTCACCACGCTGTAACACTTGTCGTCGCATTTTTGGTAACATTTGAGCCATTTGAGCTAGAAACAAGGAATTTTTGTTCAAATCTGCAGATTAGGCAGCAGATGATAAATTGTGTGGCTAATGCGGAAAATGTATAATTGTGCGATGGTTGGTGGAGCTAAACAGTCGTATAATTCCAATGGCTCTGCTCATACCACTGACTAGGCCCAGAAGTGCTCCTCAGTGATTTCTTCTTTTTATTGAGTTCATAGTTTAGCTTCTATGGAAATGAGGAACACTAAACCTGATCTTACCGCTCGACAACACAGACTACCAAACTAAATATTTGCTCTCCATAACACATAATGCCACTCTACATAATTCCTATACACTAAATACCACATACTTTATATCCACATAATTTCACTGCAAAACATACCACATAATTCCACTGCACAAAACCTACATCAACTCCACTCCAAGAAACATTAATAAAACACTTTTAGATTTACAACGCTAATAGCTGTAACTCTTGCAAATGCAAGACCTATTACATTACAAATGCTTCTTTAACTGGTAGTCACGTTTGTAGAGTAGTGGAGAAAGGGGGCTGGGCCTCCAACCAGCCCTCAGGAATTCCACTACATAGGACTTACAGGAAGTACCAGGAGGGCTACTTCACTGCCAAAGTCCCTCAAGAGACATGTGGACTTCATCCCCCAACTAATACTGTGCCAGGAGACGCATTTGCAAAGTGGCGGAGAAAGGAGACCGTGGCCTCCGAAGACCTCTTCGTTATCCCACAGTGTCGGATCCACGGAAGGTAGCGGGGGGCTGCTAGCCCCTAAGGCCAACCTCGAGGGCCAAATACCCCTCCTATTTCCTCCAGTAGGTCCCACACAGCAGGATTGCTAAGTTTTCATAACAAGCCACCCCTCCTTTCCTCACCACTCTGCATACCCACTTCCCTGTGCGCTCTTGGATGGGGATTAAGGTCCCCTTAACTGCTGGGGGTCCTTAGAGGCCAAGTACCCTACCTGATACCTCCAGTATGCCAAGATAGTGGGATAGCTGACAGGTAGACCCAGGCCATGCCTGTTTCTCCACCACTCTGCACACGCACCTCCTGGCAAGGTTTGGGTTGGGGAATTAAGCTCCTTTGAATCCTTAGGGTCCCTGGGAGCCAACCAGCCCACCAGGTACCTCCAGTAAGCCCCAAACAACTGAATTGCTGAGAGTGGTCTGAGACCATGCCCCCTTTGCTCGGGGGATGAATTCCACTTTAGTCCTGACGTCCTCAGGACACAAGAGGACCTCATCGCCCTACCAGCAATGTGCAGAGAGGCGAATTTGCAGAGTGGTGTAAATAGGGCACGGCCTCAGGCCACCTCTCAGCAATCCCACTGTGTGGTGCTTACTGGAGGTACCTGATAGGCTGGTTGGCCCCTAAGTGCCCGAAGCATTCAAGGGGCCTTAATCCCCCAACCCAGAATGTACCAGGAGTCACATTTGCAGAGTGTTGCTGGGAGTGAGTGAGGCCTCCGGCGAGATGCCGGTGTTTCCCTTTTTTGTATTTTTAGAAGGGGCGGGCTGTGTGGCCCCACTTCTTTTAGTATTTTTTGAGTCCCGGGGACCCCAGCCCGTAGGGCCTGACCCATTTTTTTCAAATTATTTTTAAACAGGAAGGGGACCGTGTGATCCCACTCCCTCAGCTACTTTTGGCCCTTGGGACCCTAACCCCGGGGCCTGGCCAGCCTTTCTTTTTGTTTGTATTTTGGAGGCAGGCTTGGACCCCCTCCTGAGGCCAATTATGGCCTGGGATGCTATCTATGGTGCCAAACCAGCCTTTTAAAACAAAACTATGTATAAGGGAAGAGGGCAGCATGGCCCCCCTTCCCTGGGCCACTATTGGCCCCAGGGACCCCATCCCCCAGGGCCTGGCCTTACGTTGGGGACCGTGGGGGGAGCCCCAATGCCCCCACAGTCCCAGGCAGCTACCCACCTTCTGAGGGAGCCGGCATTGTTTTTGGACAAGGGGAGCTGCTAACATGCAGCTCCCTTTGTCAAAAACAATTCTGCTTTGCTTCGTGAAAGCAAGTTCAGGTTTCTTGCTTTAGCTTTCAAGAAGCAAAGCCGTTTTTGCTATGGTAGGGCTGGAGCTGCATTGTCCCATGGTGGCAACCCCAGGACATTGCAGGAGTCGACCCTGGGGAGTGGTGGCACCCAGGGCGAACTAGGACTCCAGGAGGGACTCCCAACTGTCGTGAAGACCAGGGGAGGCGGTGGTCCCCGGGGCTGGGGGTCCACAACGGACCCCTGCATTTAAATAAAGTGTGGCCTAGGGGAGTTGGTGGTCCCCGGGGCAGTGGGGGGGCTCAAATCCCCCACACAGTTTTAGAAAGTAGCTCTTGGGAGGTGGTAGTCTCCGGGGCTTGTAGGGGCCCTTGAGGCTCCCCATCCTAAATAACAATGCCATGCAGAGGTGGCAGTCCCCGGGGCAGGGTAGGGAGGCAGGAGCCCACTCCACACATTTTTTAACAAGAGCCCCAGGGAGGTGGCAGTCCTTGGGGCTGGGGGTCATGTGCCCCCCACACATAATTATCTAAGCCCCAGGGAGGTGGTGGTCACCGGGCTGATACATAATTGCACATTGCCCCCGGGACCTGGCCCACCCGGAAGCTTATAGAAGCTTGTTTTTTTAAAAATGTTATGGCCGGATTCACGCACCCAGTGCGAATTTGGCCGATTTTCTTTTTCTTAGCCTTTTTTGGCTCTGGGGGTCCTTGTGGGACCCTCTGGGCTGGCCTAGGGGGTGAGGTTGTTTCTTCCCTGCCCCTTTTTCTTGTTCTTTATCTTTTTTTTTACTGTTTTCTTGTGACTCTGCAAACTTTCTAGTTTGGCAGCCAATGACAATGAAGCTCATGCTCGGGAGGGCTTGTGAATCCTCCTCAGCCCTTAGATAGCGATATATTTTAGTTTTAAATTTCTCGGTAACTACTGCTCGGTTTACACCATTTAAAGCAAAGAGTGCACTCTGGAACAACAGCTACCTCTCTGCCAAATTTGGTGTAATTCCGTTCAGCAGATCAGGATGTAGCAGTGTCAAAATTGCCTATGGGAATTAACATGGGGAAAAAGTGAATTGGGAGCCCCCTTTTTCCTTGGCCCCTGCTTGTCAAATAAAAGACCGGAGCTGACCGGAGCGCCCCATTAGTTTTGAAAATTTCATGAAGATTCGTCAAACAGTACCAAAGATATTAGCAAAAACTATTTTCCTATGGAAACTAGGTCCTAATTACAACTATATTCTGGCGACCGCCAGTAGATAGTCTATATACATTTTTTTTTCTATGTCGATTGTATTTGTATGCCTTTATGTCCAATGGTAACGTCAGCATGTCCAAACTATTTAAACCAATGTATAGTATTGCACTGTGTCATATGATCAAGGCCCGTGGGCAGGGCTGAAACATGTCATGGCGACCTCTAGCACGAAATAAATATCAAGCACCAAACTGTGGTCCGTATCCGTCTGTTTGCTTGCGTAGGACTGCGCAATTAAAGCGGAATACCTGGATATTTTAAAGCCGGCGAAGTCTCTTTCCGGCATTCTAGGGACCCCCTCTTGTTTTCGGCTACAGCACTTGGAGAGACTTGTTTTACTTCTCAAGGAAAACTAAGAGTGTGTTCCGGAAGGAGCTGTGCTGTGGAACCCCCTGAAATCTGGGAAAAGTAAGCGAGCCCGGAGCGGACCAGGATCTGACCGATTCGGAGGAAAAGGCCGGTCCTGTTGTTTACTCAGGTACGTGACTAACAGCGGACAAGGGGTGAGAGGTGTGCAAGTCACGAAGCTTGGAGCTTATTAACAGCTTCTCAAGACTCTGAAAACACGTATTTGTAACACACAGTGCAATGTCGTCTGACACAGTTAAGGAAAGAGAACTGGCAGCATTGTCAATGTTTAAAGACTGTAGAACCATACAAAATAAGGAGAGCAATACCAACACTAACCAAAAAGAGACAAATACAACACTAAGGGACACATTTAAATTGCTGGAAATGAAAAGTCGATCCGAACAAAGCAAATGGTGGGAGTCACGTTCGCTACCAATGTACTTGGACGTGGAGAGAGTCTCTTGTGGATTGATGATGCACCGAACCCACTCATGATGCGTGAGTGGGCGGAATTACAACTTGGATTCATCCAAAAGCCTGATGCAAATTTTAATCAAATTTGCTGATATCGACCACACTGCACTTCTGGATAAAATAGCAAAAACCAATGATGATATCGATGCAGTAGAACAACCTGAAGAAAAATTAAAGTTGCGCCAAGAAATGGTATCGAGGCTAAAGAAAGAGGAAGACAAAATAAAAGAACATAAAACATACAAATTCTTCCGTGATAAAACGGATTCTGAGGTGGGACAGATCTTTACCTTCTCCAAAACATATGAGCCGCACAGATCCGATAAAGACAACAGAAAAACAGGAATCACTAAGGCCAAAGCAAGCAGGACAGATGGAGTCTCTTCAGGCACCACACAATCTGATTTGAGCTCGGCCCCTGACAGTGACTCAGAGCGGGAAGGGGCGTCTTGCAAGGCATGCCAAAGCACACCCTAGATGAGGAATTATCTTTTTTATGCGAGCACAGAAGGCAAACCCTCTGCCCCCACACGCAGAAAACAAACTATGGTCAAACAAGAACTGGAAGCGAGGACAAGGGTGGAAGGCAAACCGCAACAGGCACAAATCGCAATAAAAGAGGAGGGTGGAGAAAAGGGAAATAAACACATCTCCAGCGCCTAACAAAACAATTGTAAACCTGTCTGATGTGGTACTAAATGATAACGAAATTGGAATATTGAATCTGGGTTTAACCTGCTGTCCTGCTAACAACTTCAACTATGTAAGAACAATACTGGATATATTTAAGAGTACACGAAAACTCAAATTGCAAAAACATTATTTATTGAATCGAAACTCAGACAAGAATGACCCAGTCTTAACAGTGAATTGTGAAGGTACAAACACTACACTACGGAAAGCTCACAAACTGAGGACGCTATCTTGAATGATATGCAGGAATTATGGGACCCACAACAAATGGGAAATAGATCTGTCATGCAACAGGAACAACTAAATGAATCCAACGTTGAATCCAATGTGATGCCGATACCAACTGGATATCCCCTAACTCAATTTAAACCAAAGTCTACCTTTAATCCGATTATGTTAAAGGACTCGATTGATCTCTTCCATGAGCAGGTAACAGAACAACTTAAGGAACTCAATATTAAGACACACATAGGCAAACCAAAATACAATAAGGAATAAGCAGATTACATTACCTTAATATTAAGCATTGGCGTAAAATCCGTTCCGCTCGCGGAATTTGCGGATTATCGGCAAATTCGCAATCCGTGAACTCTCGCGAATTTGCCGAAAATTTGCGCGCATCGGATTTTTTTGCTTGGTGATACAATATTGCGGCCCCCTGCGTTCACTTACTGTCATTCAGCGTTTGCAGAGTGTTTTTTCTACATGTTTTGCGTGTGCTGCGCCATTTTGGATCTTGCTGCGGGATCTCGCAGGAGTTTGTCGACCGCGATTACGTCATCGCGGCTTGCCACCTTGCACAGCGAGAGTTTGTCAACGCGAGTATGCCGTGATCACGCATCGCGGGAATTTGCAATTGCGAATACGTAGATGCGGCGGGCAGCAACAATCTCGTACTCGCGAAATTACAAAATTTGCAATTCTGCACAAGAAATCCACCAGCAAGCAGCATTAACCTTCTGAAAATGATGATTTTTATCAGAATAACTCCTCAGGTTGACATTTGCCTGCACTTTTTTTTTGCAAGGAGTCCATTTGGGGGGGGGGGGGAGAAGGAAGTGCCCCACAGTCTCCAACTTCCTCTTCCTGTCCAGCAGGCTCCTCCCAGTGCTTTGTTCATGTCCTGGTCACTTTGATTTGGATCTTGACCTGGAAGGATTACTTTTTGTGGATGCTGCTGGATATTTGGATTTGAGGCCTTTTTGACTTTCTGGATCACTATTGGAATAGAAATTTCACAAGTAAGTTTGTTTGGGGCATTACAGTTGCTGCAACTACAATTTTGGAATTTTCGATTTTTGGGATGTTGTTGGGGCCTTTTGCCCAGGGGTATTCTGTGGTGCATGAACTGAGTTTTTCTGTGGAGTCTCTTTAATGTAAACATGATTGAGGGCATGGATGGCATTGGATTATGGTGATTTTTTTGTGTTTTTTTTATTTTTGGGCTGTTGTTGGGGCCTTTTGCCCAGGGGTACTCAGTGGTGCATGGACTGAGTCTTTCTGTGGGGTCTCTTTAATGTAAACATCATGGAGGGCTTGGATGGCATTGGATTGTGGTGATTTTTCTGTGTTTTTTTGATTTTTTGGGGTGTTGATGGGGCCTTTTGCCCAGGGGTACTCTGTGGTGCATGGGCCTAGTCTTTCTGTGGGGTGTCTTGAATTTGAACATGATTGAGGGCATGGATGGCATTGGATTGTGGTGATTTTTGTGTGTTTTTCGATTTTTGGGAGTGGTGATGGGGCCTGTCCATGTGGGTGGGGGCCATTTTGAGGACTGGTACAGTCAGGGCCTCACCATGTTGTGGGGGTCTAGGGGCCATCTTAAAGCCAGGCAGTGTGCTTTGTTGTGCTATAGGCCTGTACCCAGTCTGCCATGCATTCACCCATTATGCCCAGGGGTACTCTGTGGTGCATGGGCCTAGTCTTTTTGTGGGGTGTCTTGAATTTGAACATGATTGAGGGCATGGATGGCATTGGATTGTGGTGATTTTTGTGTGTTTTTCGATTTTTGGGGTGTTGATGGGGCCTGTCCATGTGGGTGGGGGCCATTTTGAGGACTGCTACAGGCAGGGCCTGGTCATGTGGTGGGGGTCTAAGGGCCATCTTGAAGCCAGGCAGTGTGCTTTGTTGTGCCATAGGCCTGCACCCAGTCTGCCATGCTTTCATCCATTATGCCCAGGGGTACTCTGTGGTGCATGGGCCTAGTCTTTCTGTGGGGTGTCTTGAATTTGAACATGATTGAGGGCATGGATGGCATTGGATTGTGGTGATTTTTGTGTGTTTTTTCGATTTTTGAGTGAGGGGTTGATGGGACTTGTCCATGTGGGTGGGGGCCATTTTGAGGACTTGTACAGGCAGGGCCTGGCCATGTGGTGGGGGTCTAGGGGCCATCTTGAAGCCAGGCAGTGTGCTTTGTTGTGCCATAGGCCTGCACCCAGTCTGCCATGCTTTCATCCATTATGCCCAGGGGTCCTCTGTGGTGCATGGGCCTAGTCTTTCTTTGGGGTGTCTTGAATTGGAACATGATTGAGGGCATGGATGGCATTGGATTGTGGTGATTTTTGTGTGGTTTTCGATTTTTGGGCTGTTGTTGGGGCCTTTTGCCCAGGGTACTCAGTGGTGCATGGACTGAGACTTTCTGTAGGGTCCCTTTAATGTAAACATCATGGAGAGCATGGATGGCATTGGATTGTTGTGATTTTTGTGTGTTTCTTTGATTTTTTGGGGTGTTGATGGGGCCTGTCCATGTGGGAGGGGGCCATTTTGAGGACTGGTACAGGCAGGGCCTGGCCATGTGGTGGGGGTCTAGGGGCCATCTTGAAGCCCGGCAGTGTGCTTTGTTGTGTCATAGGCCTGCACCCAGTCTGCCATGCTTTTACCCATTATGCACAGGGGTACTCTGTGGTGCATGGGCCTAGTCTTTCTGTGGGGTGTCTTGAATTTGATCATGATTGCATTGGATTGTGGAGATTTTTGTGTTTTATTTTTTATTTTTTGAGGTGTGGATAGGGCCTGTCCATGTGGGTTGGGGCCATTTTGAGGACTGGTACAGGCAGGGCCTGGCCATGTGGAGGGGTCTAGGGGCCATATTGAAGCCAGGCTGTGTGCTTTGTTGTGCCATAGGCCTGCACCCAGTCTGCCATGATTTCATCCATTATGCCCAGGGGTGCTCTGTGGTGCATTGGCCTAGTCTTTCTGTGGGGTGTCTTGAATTTGAACATGATTGAGGGCATGGATGGCATTGGATTGTGGTGATTTTTGTGTGTTTTTTGATTTTTGGGCTGTTGTTGGGGCCTTTTGCCCAGGGGTACTCAGTGGTGCATGGACTGAGTCTTTCTGTGGGGTCTCTTTAATGTAAACATCATGGAGGGCTTGGATGGCATTGGATTGTGGTGATTTTTCTGTGTTTTTTCGATTTTTGGGGTGTTGATGGGGCCTTTTGCCCAGGGGTACTCTGTGGTGCATGGGCCTAGTCTTTCTGTGGGGTGTCTTGAATTTGAACATGATTGAGGGCATGGATGGCATTGGATTGTGGTGATTTTTGTGTGTTTTTCGAATTTTGGGGGTGGTGATGGGGCCTGTCCATGTGGGTGGGGGCCATTTTGAGGACTGGTACAGTCAGGGCCTCACCATGTGGTGGGGGTCTAGGGGCAATCTTAAAGCCAGGCAGTGTGCATGGTTGTGCTATAGGCCTGTACCCAGTCTGCCATGCTTTCATCCATTATGCCCAGGGGTACTCTGTGGTGCATGGGCCTAGTCTTTCTGTGGGATGTCTTGAATTTGAACATGATTGAGGGCATGGATGGCATTGGATTGTGGTGATTTTTGTGTGTTTTTCGATTTTTGGGGTGTTGATGGGGCCTGTCCATGTGGGTGGGGGCCATTTTGAGGACTGCTACAGGCAGGGCCTGGTCATGTGGTGGGGGTCTAAGGGCCATCTTGAAGCCAGGCAGTGTGCTTTGTTGTGCCATAGGCCTGCACCCAGTCTGCCATGCTTTCATCCATTATGCCCAGGGGTACTCTGTGGTGCATGGGCCTAGTCTTTCTGTGGGGTGTCTTGAATTTGAACATGATTGAGGGCATGGATGGCATTGGATTGTGGTGATTTTTGTGTGTTTTTTCGATTTTTGAGTGAGGGGTTGATGGGACTTGTCCATGTGGGTGGGGGCCATTTTGAGGACTTGTACAGGCAGGGCCTGGCCATGTGGTGGGGGTCTAGGGGCCATCTTGAAGCCAGGCAGTGTGCTTTGTTGTGCCATAGGTCTGCACCCAGTCTGCCATGCTTTCATCCATTATGCCCAGGGGTCCTCTGTGGTGCATGGGCCTAGTCTTTCTTTGGGGTGTCTTGAATTGGAACATGATTGAGGGCATGGATGGCATTGGATTGTGGTGATTTTTGTGTGGTTTTCGATTTTTGGGCTGTTGTTGGGGCCTTTTGCCCAGGGTACTCAGTGGTGCATGGACTGAGACTTTCTGTATGGTCCCTTTAATGTAAACATCATGGAGAGCATGGATGGCATTGGATTGTTGTGATTTTTGTGTGTTTCTTTGATTTTTTGGGGTGTTGATGGGGCCTGTCCATGTGGGAGGGGGCCATTTTGAGGACTGGTACAGGCAGGGCCTGGCCATGTGGTGGGGGTCTAGGGGCCATCTTGAAGCCCGGCAGTGTGCTTTGTTGTGTCATAGGCCTGCACCCAGTCTGCCATGCTTTCACCCATTATGCACAGGGGTACTCTGTGGTGCATGGGCCTAGTCTTTCTGTGGGGTGTCTTGAATTTGATCATGATTGAATTGGATTGTGGAGATTTTTGTGTTTTATTTTTTATTTTTTGAGGTGTGGATAGGGCCTGTCCATGTGGGTTGGGGCCATTTTGAGGACTGGTACAGGCAGGGCCTGGCCATGTGGAGGGGTCTAGGGGCCATCTTGAAGCCAGGCTGTGTGCTTTGTTGTGCCATAGGCCTGCACCCAGTCTGCCATGATTTCATCCATTATGCCCAGGGGTGCTCTGTGGTGCATGGGCCTAGTCTTTCTGTGGGGTGTCTTGAATTTGAACATGATTGAGGGCATGGATGGCATTGGATTGTGGTGATTTTTGTGTGTTTTTTTATTTTTGGGCTGTTGTTGGGGCCTTTTGCCCAGGGGTACTCAGTGGTGCATGGACTGAGTCTTTCTGTGGGGTCTCTTTAATGTAAACATCATGGAGGGCTTGGATGGCATTGGATTGTGGTGATTTTTCTGTGTTTTTTCGATTTTTTGGGGTGTTGATGGGGCCTTTTGCCCAGGGGTACTCTGTGGTGCATGGGCCTAGTCTTTCTGTGGGGTGTCTTGAATTTGAACATGATTGAGGGCATGGATGGCATTGGATTGTGGTGATTTTTGTGTGTTTTTCGAATTTTGGGGGTGGTGATGGGGCCTGTCCATGTGGGTGGGGGCCATTTTGAGGACTGGTACAGTCAGGGCCTCACCATGTGGTGGAGGTCTAGGGGCAATCTTAAAGCCAGGCAGTGTGCTTGGTTGTGCTATAGGCCTGTACCCAGTCTGCCATGCTTTCATCTATTATGCCCAGGGGTACTCTGTGGTGCATGGGCCTAGTCTTTCTGTGGGATGTCTTGAATTTGAACATGATTGAGGGCATGGATGGCATTGGATTGTGGTGATTTTTGTGTGTTTTTCGATTTTTGGGCTGTTGTTGGGGCCTTTTGCCCAGGGTACTCATTGGTGCATGGACTTAGTCTTTCTGTGGGGTCCCTTTAATATAAAAATCATGGAGAGCAAGGATGGTATTGGATTGTTGTGATTTTTGTGTGTTTCTTTGATTTTTTGGGGTGTTGATGGGGCCTGTCCATGTGGGAGGGGGCCATTTTGAGGACTGGTACAGGCAGGGCCTGGCCACGTGGTGGGGGTCTAGGGGCCATCTTGAAGCCCGGCAGTGTGCTTTGTTGTGTCATAGGCCTGCACCCAGTCTGCCATGCTTTCACCCATTATGCACAGGGGTACTCTGTGGTGCATGGGCCTAGTCTTTCTGTGGGGTGTCTTGAATTCGAACATGATTGAGGGCATGGATGGCATTGGATTCTGGTGATTTATGTGTGTTTTTTCAATTTTTTTCGGGTGTTGATGGGGCCTGTCCATGTGGGTAGGGGCCATTTTGAGGACTGGTACAGGCAGGGCCTGGCCATGTGGTGGGGGTCTAGGGGCCATCTTGAAGCTAGGCAGTGTGCTTGGTTGTGCTATAGGCCTGTACCCAGTCTGCCATGCTTTCATCTATTTTGCCCAGGGGTACTCTGTGGTGCATGGGCCTAGTCTTTCTGTGGGATGTCTTGAATTTGAACATGATTGAGGGCATGGATGGCATTGGATTGTGGTGATTTTTGTGTGTTTTTCGATTTTTTGGCTGTTGTTGGGGCCTTTTGCCCAGGGTACTCATTGGTGCATGGACTTAGTCTTTCTGTGGGGTCCCTTTAATATAAACATCATGGAGAGCAAGGATGGTATTGGATTGTTGTGATTTTTGTGTGTTTCTTTGATTTTTTGGGGTGTTGATGGGGCCTGTCCATGTGGGAGGGGGCCATTTTGAGGACTGGTACAGGCAGGGCCTGGCCACGTGGTGGGGGTCTAGGGGCCATCTTGAAGCCCGGCAGTGTGCTTTGTTGTGTCATAGGCCTGCACCCAGTCTGCCATGCTTTCACCCATTATGCACAGGGGTACTCTGTGGTGCATGGGCCTAGTCTTTCTGTGGGGTGTCTTGAATTCGAACATGATTGAGGGCATGGATGGCATTGGATTGTGGTGAATTATGTGTGTTTTTTCAATTTTTTTCGGGTGTTGATGGGGCCTGTCCATGTGGGTAGGGGCCATTTTGAGGACTGGTACAGGCAGGGCCTGGCCATGTGGTGGGGGTCTAGGGGCCATCTTGAAGCTAGGCAGTGTGCTTTGTTGTGCCATAGGCCTGCACCCAGTCTGCCATGCTTTCATCCATTATGACCAGGGGTGCTCTGTGGTGCATGGGCCTAGTCTTTCTGTGGTGTGTCTTGAGTTTGATCATGATTGCATTGGATTGTGAAGATTTTTGTGTTTTATTTTTTATTTTTTGGGGTGTGGATGGGGCCTGTCCATGTGGGTGGGGGCCATTTTGAGGACGGGTACAGGCAGGGCCTGGCCATGTGGAGGGGGTCTAGGGGCCATCTTGAAGCCAGGCAGTGTGCTTTGTTGTGCCATAGGCCTGCACCCAGTCTGCCATGATTTCATCCATTATGCCCAGGGGTGCTCTGTGGTGCATGGCCTAGTCTTTCTGTGGGGTGTCTTGAATTTGAACATGATTGAGGGCATGGATGGCATTGGATTGTGGGGATTTTTGTGGGTTTTTTTATTTTTGGGCTGTTGTTGGGGCCTTTTGCCCAGGGGTACTCAGTGGTGAAGGGACTGAGTCTTTCTGTGGGGTCTCTTTATTGTAAACATCATGGAGGGCTTGGATGGCATTGGATTGTGGTGATTTTTCTGTGTTTTTTCGATTTTTCGGGGTGTTGATGGGGCCTTTTGCCCAGGGGTACTCTGTGGTGCATGGGCCTAGTCTTTCTGTGGGGTGTCTTGAATTTGAACATGATTGAGGGCATGGATGGCATTGGACTGTGGTGATTTGTGTGTGTTTTTCGATTTTTGGGGGTGGTGATGGGGCCTGTCCATGTGGGTGGGGGCCATTTTGAGGACTGGTAAAGTCAGGGCCTCACCATGTGGAGGGGGTCTAGGGGCCATCTTAAAGCCAGGCAGTGTGCTTTGTTGTGCTATAGGCCTGTACCCAGTCTGCCATGCTTTCATCCATTATGCCCAGGGGTACTCTGTGGTGCATGGGCCTAGTCTTTCTGTGGGGTGTCTTGAATTTGAACATGATTGAGGGCATGGATGGCATTGGATTGTGGTGATTTTTGTGTGTTTTTCGATTTCTGGGGTGTTGATGGGGCCTGTCCATGTGGGTGGGGGGCTATTTTGAGGACTGGTACTGGCAGGGCCTGGCCATGTGGTGAGGATCTATGGGCCATCTTGATGCCAGGCAGTGTGCTTTGTTGTACCAAAGGCCTGCACCCAGTCTGCCATGCTTTCATCCATTATGCCCAGGGGTACTCTGTGGTGCATGGGCCTAGTCTTTCTGTGGGGTGTCTTGAATTTGAACATGATTGAGGGCATGGATGGCATTGGATTGTGGTGATTTTTGTGTGTTTTTTCGATTTTTTGAGGTGTTGATGGGACTTGTCCATGTGGGTGGGGGCCATTTTGAGGACTTGTACAGGCAGGGCCTGGCCATGTGGTGGGGGTCTAGGGGCCATCTTGAAGCCAGGCAGTGTGCTTTGTTGTGCCATAGGCCTGCAACCAGTCTGCCATGCTTTCATCCATTATGCCCAGGGGTCCGCTGTGGTGCATGGGCCTAGTCTTTCTTTGGGGTGTCTTGAATTGGAACATGATTGAGGGCATGGATGGCATTGGATTGTGGTGATTTTTGTGTGTTTTTCGATTTTTGGGCTGTTGTTGGGGCCTTTTGCCCAGGGTACTCAGTGGTGCATGGACTGAGTCTTTCTGTGGGGTCTCTTTAATGTAAACATCATGGAGAGCATGGATGGCTTTGGATTGTTGTGATTTTTGTGTGTTTCTTTGATTTTTTGGGGTGTTGATGGGGCCTGTCCACGTGGGAGGGGGCCATTTTGAGGACTGGTACAGGCAGGGCCTGGCCATTTGGTGGGGGTCTAGGGGCCATCTTGAAGCCCGGCAGTGTGCTTTGTTGTGCCATAAGCCTGCACCCAGGCTGCCATGCTTTCACCCATTATGCAGGGGTACTCTGTGGTGCATGGGCCTAGTCTTTCTGTGGGGTGTCTTGAATTTGAACATGATTGAGGGCATGGATGGCATTGGATTGTGGTGATTTTTGTGTGTTTTTCGATTTTTGGGCTGTTGTTGGGGCCTTTTGCCCAGGGTACTCAGTGGTGCATGGACTGAGTCTTTCTGTGGGGTCTCTTTAATGTAAACATCATGGAGAGCATGGATGGCTTTGGATTGTTGTGATTTATGTGTGTTTTTTCGATTTTTTGGGGTGTTGATGGGGCCTGTCCATGTGGGTGGGGGCCATTTTGAGGACTGGTACAGGCAGGGCCTGGCCATGTGGTTGGGGTCTAGGGGCCATCTTGAAGCTAGGCAGTGTGCTTTGTTGTGCAATAGGCCTGCAACCAGTCTGCCATGCTTCCATCCATTATGCCCAGGGGTACTCTGTGGTGCATGGGCCTAGTCTTTCTGTGGGGTGTCTTGAATTTGATCATGATTGTATTGGATTGTGGAGATTTTTGTGTGTTTCTTTGATTGTTTGGGGTGTTGATGGGGCCTGTCCATGTGGGTGGGTGCCATTTTGAGGAATGGTACAGGCAGGGGCTGGTCATGTGGAGGGGGTCTAGGAGCCATCTTGAAGCCAGGCAGTGTGCTTTGTTGTGCCATAGGCCTGCACCCAGTCTGCCATGATTTCATCCGTTATGCCCAGGGGTGCTCTGTGGTGCATGGGCCTAGTCTTTCTGTGGGGTGTCTTGAATTTGAACATGATTGAGGGCATGGATGGCATTGGATTGTGGTGATTTTTGTGTGTTTTTCGATTTTTGGGCTGTTGTTGGGGCCTTTTGCCCAGGGTACTCAGTGGTGCATGGACTGAGTCTTTCTGTGGGGTCCCTTTAATATAAACATCATGGAGAGCATGGATGGCATTGGATTGTTGTGATTATTGTGTGTTTCTTTGATTTTTTGGGGTGTTGATGGGGCCTGTCCATGTGGGAGGGGGCCATTTTGAGGACTGGTACAGGCAGGGCCTGGCCATGTGGTGGGGGTCTAGGGGCCATCTTGAAGCTAGGCAGTGTGCTTTGTTGTGCAATAGGCCTGCAACCAGTCTGCCATGCTTCCATCCATTATGCCCAGGGGTACTCTGTGGTGCATGGGCCTAGTCTTTCTGTGGGGTGTCTTGAATTTGATCATGATTGTATTGGATTGTGGAGATTTTTGTGTGTTTCTTTGATTGTTTGGGGTGTTGATGGGGCCTGTCCATGTGGGTGGGGGCCATTTTGAGGAATGGTACAGGCAGGGGCTGGCCATGTGGAGGGGGTCTAGGAGCCATCTTGAAGCCAGGCAGTGTGCTTTGTTGTGCCATAGGCCTGCACCCAGTCTGCCATGATTTCATCCGTTATGCCCAGGGGTGCTCTGTGGTGCATGGGCCTAGTCTTTCTGTGGGGTGTCTTGAATTTAAACATGATTGAGGGCATGGATGGCATTGGATTGTGGTGATTTTTGTGTGTTTTTCGATTTTTGGGCTGTTGTTGGGGCCTTTTGCCCAGGGTACTCAGTGGTGCATGGACTGAGTCTTTCTGTGGGGTCCCTTTAATATAAACATCATGGAGACCATGGATGGCATTGGATTGTTGTGATTTTTGTGTGTTTCTTTGATTTTTTGGGGTGTTGATGGGGCCTGTCCATGTGGGAGGGGGCCATTTTGAGGACTGGTACAGGCAGGGCCTGGCCATGTGGTGGGGGTCTAGGGGCCATCTTGAAGCCCGGCAGAGTGCTTTGTTGTGTCATAGGCCTGCACCCAGTCTGCCATGCTTTCACCCATTATGCACAGGGGTACTCTGTGGTGCATGGGCCTAGTCTTTCTGTGGGGTGTCTTGAATTTGAACATGATTGAGGGCATGGATGGCATTGGATTGTGGTGATTTATGTGTGTTTTTTCAATTTTTTGGGGTGTTGATGGGGCCTGTCCATGTGGGTGGGGGCCATTTTGAGGACTGGTACAGGCAGGGCCTGGCCATGTGGTGGGGGTCTAGGGGCCATCGTGAAGCTAGGCAGTGTGCTTTGTTGTGCCATAGGCCTGCACCCAGTCTGCCATGCTTTCACCCATTATGCACAGGGGTACTCTGTGGTGCATGGGCCTAGTCTTTCTGTGGGGTGTCTTGAATTTGATCATGATTGCATTGGATTGTGGAGATTTTTGTGTTTTATTTTTTATTATTTTTTATTTTTATTTTTTGGGGTGCGGATGGGGCCTGTCCATGTGGGTGGGGGCCATTTTGAGGGCTGGTACAGGCAGGGCCTGGCCATGTGGAGGGGTCTAGGGGACATCTTGAAGCCAGGCAGTGTGCTTTGTTGTGCCATAGGCATGCACCTAGTCTGCCATGATTTCATCCATTATGCCCAGGGGTGCTCTGTGGTGCATGGGCCTAGTCTTTCTGTGGGGTGTCTTGAATTTGAACATGATTGAGGGCATGGATGGCATTGGATTGTGGTGATTTGTGTGTGTTTTTTGATTTTTGGGCTGTTGTTGGGGCCTTTTGCCCAGGGGTACTCAGTGGTGCATGGACTGAGTCTTTCTGTGGGGTCTCTTTAATGTAAACATCATGGAGGGCTTGGATGGCATTTGATTGTGGTGATTTTTCTGTGTTTTTTCGATTTTTTGGGGTGTTGATGGGGTCTTATGCCCAGGGGTACTCTGTGGTGCATGGGCCTAGTCTTTCTGTGGGGTGTCTTGAATTTGAACATGATTGAGGGCATGGATGGCATTGGATTGTGGTGATTTTTGTGTGTTTTTCGATTTTTGGGGGTGGTGATGGGGTCTGTCCATGTGGGTGGGGGCCATTTTGAGGACTGGTGCAGTCAGGGCCTCACCATGTGGTGGGGGTGTAGGGGCCATCTTAAAGCCAGGCAGTGTGCTTGGTTGTGCTATAGGCCTGTACCCAGTCTGCCATGCTTTCATCCATTATGCCCAGGGGTACTCTGTGGTGCAGGGGCCTAGTCTTTCTGTGGGATGTCTTGAATTTGAACATGATTGAGGGCATGGATGGCATTGGATTGTGGTGATTTTTGTGTGTTTTTCGATTTTTGGGCTGTTGTTGGGGCCTTTTGCCCAGGGTACTCATTGGTGCATGGACTTAGTCTTTCTGTGGGGTCCCTTTAATATAAACATCATGGAGAGCAAGGATGGCATTGGATTGTTGTGATTTTTGTGTGTTTCTTTGATTTTTTGGGGTGTTGATGGGGCCTGTCCATGTGGGAGGGGGCCATTTTGAGGACTGGTACAGGCAGGGCCTGGCCATGTGGTGGGGGTCTAGGGGCCATCTTGAAGCTAGGCAGTGTGCTTTGTTGTGCCATAGGCCTGCACCCAGTCTGCCATGCTTTCATCCATTATGACCAGGGGTGCTCTGTGGTGCATGGGCCTAGTCTTTCTGTGGTGTGTCTTGAGTTTGATCATGATTGCATTGGATTGTGAAGATTTTTGTGTTTTATTTTTTATTTTTTGGGGTGTGGATGGGGCCTGTCCATGTGGGTGGGGGCCATTTTGAGGACGGGTACAGGCAGGGCCTGGCCATGTGGAGGGGGTCTAGGGGCCATCTTGAAGCCAGGCAGTGTGCTTTGTTGTGCCATAGGCCTGCACCCAGTCTGCCATGATTTCATCCATTATGCCCAGGGGTGCTCTGTGGTGCATGGCCTAGTCTTTCTGTGGGGTGTCTTGAATTTGAACATGATTGAGGGCATGGATGGCATTGGATTGTGGGGATTTTTGTGGGTTTTTTTATTTTTGGGCTGTTGTTGGGGCCTTTTGCCCAGGGGTACTCAGTGGTGAAGGGACTGAGTCTTTCTGTGGGGTCTCTTTATTGTAAACATCATGGAGGGCTTGGATGGCATTGGATTGTGGTGATTTTTCTGTGTTTTTTCGATTTTTCGGGGTGTTGATGGGGCCTTTTGCCCAGGGGTACTCTGTGGTGCATGGGCCTAGTCTTTCTGTGGGGTGTCTTGAATTTGAACATGATTGAGGGCATGGATGGCATTGGACTGTGGTGATTTGTGTGTGTTTTTCGATTTTTGGGGGTGGTGATGGGGCCTGTCCATGTGGGTGGGGGCCATTTTGAGGACTGGTAAAGTCAGGGCCTCACCATGTGGAGGGGGTCTAGGGGCCATCTTAAAGCCAGGCAGTGTGCTTTGTTGTGCTATAGGCCTGTACCCAGTCTGCCATGCTTTCATCCATTATGCCCAGGGGTACTCTGTGGTGCATGGGCCTAGTCTTTCTGTGGGGTGTCTTGAATTTGAACATGATTGAGGGCATGGATGGCATTGGATTGTGGTGATTTTTGTGTGTTTTTCGATTTCTGGGGTGTTGATGGGGCCTGTCCATGTGGGTGGGGGGCTATTTTGAGGACTGGTACTGGCAGGGCCTGGCCATGTGGTGAGGATCTATGGGCCATCTTGATGCCAGGCAGTGTGCTTTGTTGTACCAAAGGCCTGCACCCAGTCTGCCATGCTTTCATCCATTATGCCCAGGGGTACTCTGTGGTGCATGGGCCTAGTCTTTCTGTGGGGTGTCTTGAATTTGAACATGATTGAGGGCATGGATGGCATTGGATTGTGGTGATTTTTGTGTGTTTTTTCGATTTTTTGAGGTGTTGATGGGACTTGTCCATGTGGGTGGGGGCCATTTTGAGGACTTGTACAGGCAGGGCCTGGCCATGTGGTGGGGGTCTAGGGGCCATCTTGAAGCCAGGCAGTGTGCTTTGTTGTGCCATAGGCCTGCAACCAGTCTGCCATGCTTTCATCCATTATGCCCAGGGGTCCGCTGTGGTGCATGGGCCTAGTCTTTCTTTGGGGTGTCTTGAATTGGAACATGATTGAGGGCATGGATGGCATTGGATTGTGGTGATTTTTGTGTGTTTTTCGATTTTTGGGCTGTTGTTGGGGCCTTTTGCCCAGGGTACTCAGTGGTGCATGGACTGAGTCTTTCTGTGGGGTCTCTTTAATGTAAACATCATGGAGAGCATGGATGGCTTTGGATTGTTGTGATTTTTGTGTGTTTCTTTGATTTTTTGGGGTGTTGATGGGGCCTGTCCACGTGGGAGGGGGCCATTTTGAGGACTGGTACAGGCAGGGCCTGGCCATTTGGTGGGGGTCTAGGGGCCATCTTGAAGCCCGGCAGTGTGCTTTGTTGTGCCATAAGCCTGCACCCAGGCTGCCATGCTTTCACCCATTATGCACAGGGGTACTCTGTGGTGCATGGGCCTAGTCTTTCTGTGGGGTGTCTTGAATTTGATCATGATTGCATTGGATTGTGGAGATTTTTGTGTTTTATTTTTTATTATTTTTTATTTTTATTTTTTGGGGTGCGGATGGGGCCTGTCCATGTGGGTGGGGGCCATTTTGAGGGCTGGTACAGGCAGGGCCTGGCCATGTGGAGGGGTCTAGGGGACATCTTGAAGCCAGGCAGTGTGCTTTGTTGTGCCATAGGCATGCACCTAGTCTGCCATGATTTCATCCATTATGCCCAGGGGTGCTCTGTGGTGCATGGGCCTAGTCTTTCTGTGGGGTGTCTTGAATTTGAACATGATTGAGGGCATGGATGGCATTGGATTGTGGTGATTTGTGTGTGTTTTTTGATTTTTGGGCTGTTGTTGGGGCCTTTTGCCCAGGGGTACTCAGTGGTGCATGGACTGAGTCTTTCTGTGGGGTCTCTTTAATGTAAACATCATGGAGGGCTTGGATGGCATTTGATTGTGGTGATTTTTCTGTGTTTTTTCGATTTTTTGGGGTGTTGATGGGGTCTTATGCCCAGGGGTACTCTGTGGTGCATGGGCCTAGTCTTTCTGTGGGGTGTCTTGAATTTGAACATGATTGAGGGCATGGATGGCATTGGATTGTGGTGATTTTTGTGTGTTTTTCGATTTTTGGGGGTGGTGATGGGGTCTGTCCATGTGGGTGGGGGCCATTTTGAGGACTGGTGCAGTCAGGGCCTCACCATGTGGTGGGGGTGTAGGGGCCATCTTAAAGCCAGGCAGTGTGCTTGGTTGTGCTATAGGCCTGTACCCAGTCTGCCATGCTTTCATCCATTATGCCCAGGGGTACTCTGTGGTGCAGGGGCCTAGTCTTTCTGTGGGATGTCTTGAATTTGAACATGATTGAGGGCATGGATGGCATTGGATTGTGGTGATTTTTGTGTGTTTTTCGATTTTTGGGCTGTTGTTGGGGCCTTTTGCCCAGGGTACTCATTGGTGCATGGACTTAGTCTTTCTGTGGGGTCCCTTTAATATAAACATCATGGAGAGCAAGGATGGCATTGGATTGTTGTGATTTTTGTGTGTTTCTTTGATTTTTTGGGGTGTTGATGGGGCCTGTCCATGTGGGAGGGGGCCATTTTGAGGACTGGTACAGGCAGGGCCTGGCCATGTGGTGGGGGTCTAGGGGCCATCTTGAAGCTAGGCAGTGTGCTTTGTTGTGCCATAGGCCTGCACCCAGTCTGCCATGCTTTCATCCATTATGACCAGGGGTGCTCTGTGGTGCATGGGCCTAGTCTTTCTGTGGTGTGTCTTGAGTTTGATCATGAATGCATTGGATTGTGAAGATTTTTGTGTTTTATTTTTTATTTTTTGGGGTGTGGATGGGGCCTGTCCATGTGGGTGGGGGCCATTTTGAGGACGGGTACAGGCAGGGCCTGGCCATGTGGAGGGGGTCTAGGGGCCATCTTGAAGCCAGGCAGTGTGCTTTGTTGTGCCATAGGCCTGCACCCAGTCTGCCATGATTTAATCCATTATGCCCAGGGGTGCTCTGTGGTGCATGGCCTAGTCTTTCTGTGGGGTGTCTTGAATTTGAACATGATTGAGGGCATGGATGGCATTGGATTGTGGGGATTTTTGTGGTTTTTTTTATTTTTGGGCTGTTGTTGGGGCCTTTTGCCCAGGGGTACTCAGTGGTGAAGGGACTGAGTCTTTCTGTGGGGTCTCTTTATTGTAAACATCATGGAGGGCTTGGATGGCATTGGATTGTGGTGATTTTTCTGTGTTTTTTCGATTTTTCGGGGTGTTGATGGGGCCTTTTGCCCAGGGGTACTCTGTGGTGCATGGGCCTAGTCTTTCTGTGGGGTGTCTTGAATTTGAACATGATTGAGGTCATGGATGGCATTGGACTGTGGTGATTTGTGTGTGTTTTTCGATTTTTGGGGGTGGTGATGGGGCCTGTCCATGTGGGTGGGGGCCATTTTGAGGACTGGTAAAGTCAGGGCCTCACCATGTGGAGGGGGTCTAGGGGCCATCTTAAAGCCAGGCAGTGTGCTTTGTTGTGCTATAGGCCTGTACCCAGTCTGCCATGCTTTCATCCATTATCCCCAGGGGTACTCTGTGGTGCATGGGCCTAGTCTTTCTGTGGGGTGTCTTGAATTTGAACATGATTGAGGGCATGGATGGCATTGGATTGTGGTGATTTTTGTGTGTTTTTCGATTTCTGGGGTGTTGATGGGGCCTGTCCATGTGGGTGGGGGGCTATTTTGAGGACTGGTACTGGCAGGGCCTGGCCATGTGGTGAGGATCTATGGGCCATCTTGATGCCAGGCAGTGTGCTTTGTTGTACCAAAGGCCTGCACCCAGTCTGCCATGCTTTCATCCATTATGCCCAGGGGTACTCTGTGGTGCATGGGCCTAGTCTTTCTGTGGGGTGTCTTGAATTTGAACATGATTGAGGGCATGGATGGCATTGGATTGTGGTGATTTTTGTGTGTTTTTTCGATTTTTTGAGGTGTTGATGGGACTTGTCCATGTGGGTGGGGGCCATTTTGAGGACTTGTACAGGCAGGGCCTGGCCATGTGGTGGGGGTCTAGGGGCCATCTTGAAGCCAGGCAGTGTGCTTTGTTGTGCCATAGGCCTGCAACCAGTCTGCCATGCTTTCATCCATTATGCCCAGGGGTCCGCTGTGGTGCATGGGCCTAGTCTTTCTTTGGGGTGTCTTGAATTGGAACATGATTGAGGGCATGGATGGCATTGGATTGTGGTGATTTTTGTGTGTTTTTCGATTTTTGGGCTGTTGTTGGGGCCTTTTGCCCAGGGTACTCAGTGGTGCATGGACTGAGTCTTTCTGTGGGGTCTCTTTAATGTAAACATCATGGAGAGCATGGATGGCTTTGGATTGTTGTGATTTTTGTGTGTTTCTTTGATTTTTTGGGGTGTTGATGGGGCCTGTCCACGTGGGAGGGGGCCATTTTGAGGACTGGTACAGGCAGGGCCTGGCCATTTGGTGGGGGTCTAGGGGCCATCTTGAAGCCCGGCAGTGTGCTTTGTTGTGCCATAAGCCTGCACCCAGGCTGCCATGCTTTCACCCATTATGCAGGGGTACTCTGTGGTGCATGGGCCTAGTCTTTCTGTGGGGTGTCTTGAATTTGAACATGATTGAGGGCATGGATGGCATTGGATTGTGGTGATTTTTGTGTGTTTTTCGATTTTTGGGCTGTTGTTGGGGCCTTTTGCCCAGGGTACTCAGTGGTGCATGGACTGAGTCTTTCTGTGGGGTCTCTTTAATGTAAACATCATGGAGAGCATGGATGGCTTTGGATTGTTGTGATTTATGTGTGTTTTTTCGATTTTTTGGGGTGTTGATGGGGCCTGTCCATGTGGGTGGGGGCCATTTTGAGGACTGGTACAGGCAGGGCCTGGCCATGTGGTTGGGGTCTAGGGGCCATCTTGAAGCTAGGCAGTGTGCTTTGTTGTGCAATAGGCCTGCAACCAGTCTGCCATGCTTCCATCCATTATGCCCAGGGGTACTCTGTGGTGCATGGGCCTAGTCTTTCTGTGGGGTGTCTTGAATTTGATCATGATTGTATTGGATTGTGGAGATTTTTGTGTGTTTCTTTGATTGTTTGGGGTGTTGATGGGGCCTGTCCATGTGGGTGGGGGCCATTTTGAGGAATGGTACAGGCAGGGGCTGGCCATGTGGAGGGGGTCTAGGATCCATCTTGAAGCCAGGCAGTGTGCTTTGTTGTGCCATAGGCCTGCACCCAGTCTGCCATGATTTCATCCGTTATGCCCAGGGGTGCTCTGTGGTGCATGGGCCTAGTCTTTCTGTGGGGTGTCTTGAATTTGAACATGATTGAGGGCATGGATGGCATTGGATTGTGGTGATTTTTGTGTGTTTTTCGATTTTTGGGCTGTTGTTGGGGCCTTTTGCCCAGGGTACTCAGTGGTGCATGGACTGAGTCTTTCTGTGGGGTCCCTTTAATATAAACATCATGGAGAGCATGGATGGCATTGGATTGTTGTGATTATTGTGTGTTTCTTTGATTTTTTGGGGTGTTGATGGGGCCTGTCCATGTGGGAGGGGGCCATTTTGAGGACTGGTACAGGCAGGGCCTGGCCATGTGGTGGGGGTCTAGGGGCCATCTTGAAGCTAGGCAGTGTGCTTTGTTGTGCAATAGGCCTGCAACCAGTCTGCCATGCTTCCATCCATTATGCCCAGGGGTACTCTGTGGTGCATGGGCCTAGTCTTTCTGTGGGGTGTCTTGAATTTGATCATGATTGTATTGGATTGTGGAGATTTTTGTGTGTTTCTTTGATTGTTTGGGGTGTTGATGGGGCCTGTCCATGTGGGTGGGGGCCATTTTGAGGAATGGTACAGGCAGGGGCTGGCCATGTGGAGGGGGTCTAGGAGCCATCTTGAAGCCAGGCAGTGTGCTTTGTTGTGCCATAGGCCTGCACCCAGTCTGCCATGATTTCATCCGTTATGCCCAGGGGTGCTCTGTGGTGCATGGGCCTAGTCTTTCTGTGGGGTGTCTTGAATTTGAACATGATTGAGGGCATGGATGGCATTGGATTGTGGTGATTTTTGTGTGTTTTTCGATTTTTGGGCTGTTGTTGGGGCCTTTTGCCCAGGGTACTCAGTGGTGCATGGACTGAGTCTTTCTGTGGGGTCCCTTTAATATAAACATCATGGAGACCATGGATGGCATTGGATTGTTGTGATTTTTGTGTGTTTCTTTGATTTTTTGGGGTGTTGATGGGGCCTGT
Organism: Lissotriton vulgaris; assembly: GCF_964263255.1. Lineage (NCBI taxonomy): Eukaryota > Metazoa > Chordata > Amphibia > Caudata > Salamandridae > Lissotriton > Lissotriton vulgaris. The sequence goes on from NW_028254186.1 coordinate 752,545, forward strand.
CCATGTGGGAGGGGGCCATTTTGAGGACTGGTACAGGCAGGGCCTGGCCATGTGGTGGGGGTCTAGGGGCCATCTTGAAGCCCGGCAGAGTGCTTTGTTGTGTCATAGGCCTGCACCCAGTCTGCCATGCTTTCACCCATTATGCACAGGGGTACTCTGTGGTGCATGGGCCTAGTCTTTCTGTGGGGTGTCTTGAATTTGAACATGATTGAGGGCATGGATGGCATTGGATTGTGGTGATTTATGTGTGTTTTTTCAATTTTTTGGGGTGTTGATGGGGCCTGTCCATGTGGGTGGGGGCCATTTTGAGGACTGGTACAGGCAGGGCCTGGCCATGTGGTGGGGGTCTAGGGGCCATCGTGAAGCTAGGCAGTGTGCTTTGTTGTGCCATAGGCCTGCACCCAGTCTGCCATGCTTTCACCCATTATGCACAGGGGTACTCTGTGGTGCATGGGCCTAGTCTTTCTGTGGGGTGTCTTGAATTTGATCATGATTGCATTGGATTGTGGAGATTTTTGTGTTTTATTTTTTATTATTTTTTATTTTTATTTTTTGGGGTGCGGATGGGGCCTGTCCATGTGGGTGGGGGCCATTTTGAGGGCTGGTACAGGCAGGGCCTGGCCATGTGGAGGGGTCTAGGGGACATCTTGAAGCCAGGCAGTGTGCTTTGTTGTGCCATAGGCATGCACCTAGTCTGCCATGATTTCATCCATTATGCCCAGGGGTGCTCTGTGGTGCATGGGCCTAGTCTTTCTGTGGGGTGTCTTGAATTTGAACATGATTGAGGGCATGGATGGCATTGGATTGTGGTGATTTGTGTGTGTTTTTTGATTTTTGGGCTGTTGTTGGGGCCTTTTGCCCAGGGGTACTCAGTGGTGCATGGACTGAGTCTTTCTGTGGGGTCTCTTTAATGTAAACATCATGGAGGGCTTGGATGGCATTTGATTGTGGTGATTTTTCTGTGTTTTTTCGATTTTTTGGGGTGTTGATGGGGTCTTATGCCCAGGGGTACTCTGTGGTGCATGGGCCTAGTCTTTCTGTGGGGTGTCTTGAATTTGAACATGATTGAGGGCATGGATGGCATTGGATTGTGGTGATTTTTGTGTGTTTTTCGATTTTTGGGGGTGGTGATGGGGTCTGTCCATGTGGGTGGGGGCCATTTTGAGGACTGGTGCAGTCAGGGCCTCACCATGTGGTGGGGGTGTAGGGGCCATCTTAAAGCCAGGCAGTGTGCTTGGTTGTGCTATAGGCCTGTACCCAGTCTGCCATGCTTTCATCCATTATGCCCAGGGGTACTCTGTGGTGCAGGGGCCTAGTCTTTCTGTGGGATGTCTTGAATTTGAACATGATTGAGGGCATGGATGGCATTGGATTGTGGTGATTTTTGTGTGTTTTTCGATTTTTGGGCTGTTGTTGGGGCCTTTTGCCCAGGGTACTCATTGGTGCATGGACTTAGTCTTTCTGTGGGGTCCCTTTAATATAAACATCATGGAGAGCAAGGATGGCATTGGATTGTTGTGATTTTTGTGTGTTTCTTTGATTTTTTGGGGTGTTGATGGGGCCTGTCCATGTGGGAGGGGGCCATTTTGAGGACTGGTACAGGCAGGGCCTGGCCATGTGGTGGGGGTCTAGGGGCCATCTTGAAGCCCGGCAGTGTGCTTTGTTGTGTCATAGGCCTGCACCCAGTCTGCCATGCTTTCACCCATTATGCACAGGGGTACTCTGTGGTGCATGGGCCTAGTCTTTCTGTGGGGTGTCTTGAATGTGAACATGATTGAGGGCATGGATGGCATTGGATTGTGGTGATTTATGTGTGTTTTTTCAATTTTTTTGGGGTGTTGATGGGGCCTGTCCATGTGGGTGGGGGCCATTTTGAGGACTGGTACAGGCAGGGCCTGGCCATGTGGTGGGAGTCTAGGGGCCATCTTGAAGCTAGGCAGTGTGCTTTGTTGTGCCATAGGCCTGCACCCAGTCTGCCATGCTTTCATCCATTTTGACCAGGGGTACTCTGTGGTGCATGGGCCTAGTCTTTCTGTGGGGTGTCTTGAGTTTGATCATGATTGCATTGGATTGTGAAGATTTTTGTGTTTTATTTTTTATTTTTTGGGGTGTGGATGGGGCCTGTCCATGTGGGTGGGGGCCATTTTGAGGACGGGTACAGGCAGGGCCTGGCCATGTGGATGGGGTCTAGGGGCCATCTTGCAGCCAGGCAGTGTGCTTTGTTGTGCCATAGGCCTGCACCCAGTCTGCCATGATTTCATCCATTATGCCCAGGGGTGCTCTGTGGTGCATGGGCCTAGTCTTTCTGTGGGGTGTCTTGAATTTGAACATGATTGAGGGCATGGATGGCATTGGATTGTGGGTATTTTTGTGTTTTTATTTTATTTTTGGGCTATTTTTGGGGCCTTTTGCCCAGGGGTACTCAGTGGTGCATGGATTGAGTCTTTCTGTGGGGTCTCTTTAATGTAAACATCATGGAGGGCTTGTATGGCATTGGATTGTGGTGATTTTTCTGTGTTTTTTTGATTTTTTGGGGTGTTGATGGGGCCTTTTGCCCAGGGGTACTCTGTGGTGCATGGGCCTAGTCTTTCTGTGGGGTGTCTTGAATTTGAACATGATTGAGGGCATGGATGGCATTGGATTGTGGTGATTTTTGTGTGTTTTTCGATTTTTGGGGGGGTGATGGGGCCTGTACATGTGGGTGGGGGCCATTTTGAGGACTGGTAAAGTCAGGGCCTCCCCATGTGGAGGGGGTCTAGGGGCCATCTTAAAGCCAGGCAGTGTGCTTTGTTGTGCTATAGGCCTGTACCCAGTCTGCCATGCTTTCATCCAATATGCCCAGGGGTACTCTGTGGTGCATGGGCCTAGTCTTTCTGAGGGGTGTCTTGAATTTGAACATGATTGAGGGCATGGATGGCATTGGATTGTGGTGATTTTTGTGTGTTTTTCGATTTTTGGGGTGTTGATGGGGCCTGTCCATGTGGGTGGGGGGCCATTTTGAGGACTGGTACAGGCAGGGCCTGGCCATGTGGTGAGGATCTAAGGGCCATCTTGATGCCAGGCAGTGTGCTTTGTTGTGCCATAGGCCTGCACCCAGTCTGCCATGCTTTCATCCATTATGCCCAGGGGTACTCTGTGGTGCATGGGCCTAGTCTTTCCGTGGGGTGTCTTGAATTTGAACATGATTGAGGGCATGGATGGCATTGGATTGTGGTGATTTTTGTGTGTTTTTTCGATTTTATGAGGTGTTGATGGGACTTGTCCATGTGGGTGGGGGCCATTTTGAGGACTTGTACAGGCAGGGCCTGGCCATGTGGTGGGGGTCTAGGGGCCATCTTGAAGCCAGGCAGTGTGCTTTGTTGTGCCATAGGCCTGCACCCAGTCTGCCATGCTTTCATCCATTATGCCCAGGGGTACTCTGTGGTGCATGGGCCTAGTCTTTCTGTGGGGTGTCTTGAATTTGAACATGATTGAGGGCATGGATGGCATTGGATTGTGGTGATTTTTGTGTGTTTTTTCGATTTTATGAGGTGTTGATGGGACTTGTCCATGTGGGTGGGGGCCATTTTGAGGACTTGTACAGGCAGGGCCTGGCCATGTGGTGGGGGTCTAGGGGCCATCTTGAAGCCAGGCAGTGTGCTTTGTTGTGCCATAGGCCTGCAACCAGTCTGCCATGCTTTCATCCATTATGCCCAGGGGTCCGCTGTGGTGCATGGGCCTAGTCTTTCTTTGGGGTGTCTTGAATTGGAACATGATTGAGGGCATGGATGGCATTGGATTGTGGTGATTTTTGTGTGTTTTTCGATTTTTGGGCTGTTGTTAAGGCCTTTTGCCCACGGTACTCAGTGGTGCATGGACTGAGTCTTTCTGTGGGGTCCCTTTAATGTAAACATCATGGAGAGCATGGATGGCTTTGGATTGTTGTGATTTTTGTGTGTTTCTTTGATTTTGTGGGGTGTTGATGGGGCCTGTCCACGTGGGAGGGGGCCATTTTGAGGACTGGTACAGGCAGGGCCTGGCCATGTGGTGGGGGTCTAGGGGCCATCTTGAAGCCCGGCAGTGTGCTTTGTTATGCCATAGGCCTGCACCCAGGCTGCCATGCTTTCACCCATTATGCAGGGGTACTCTGTGGTGCATGGGCCTAGTCTTTCTGTGGGGTGTCTTGAATTTGAACATGATTGAGGGCATGGATGGCATTGGAGTGTGGTGATTTATGTGTGTTTTTTCGATTTTTTGGGGTGTTGATGGGGCCTGTCCATGTGGGTGGGGGCCATTTTGAGGACTGGTACAGGCAGGGCCTGGCCATGTGGTGGGGGTCTAGGGGCCATCTTGAAGCTAGGCAGTGTGCTTTGTTGTGCAATAGGCCTGCAACCAGTCTGCCATGCTTCCATCCATTATGCCCAGGGGTACTCTGTGGTGCATGGGCCTAGTCTTTCTGTGGGGTGTCTTGAATTTGATCATGATTGCATTGGATTGTAGAGATTTTTGTGTGTTTCTTTGATTTTTTGGGGTGTTGATGGGGCCTGTCCATGTGGGTGGGGGCCATTTTGAGGACTGGTACAGGCAGGGCCTGGCCATGTGGAGGGGTCTAGGGGCCATCTTGAAGCCAGGCAGTGTGCTTTGTTGTGCCATAGGCCTGCACCTAGTCTGCCATGATTTCATCCATTATGCCCAGGGGTGCTCTGTGGTGCATGGGCCTAGTCTTTCTGTGGGGTGTCTTGAATTTGAACATGATTGAGGGCATGGATGGCATTGGATTGTGGTGATTTTTGTGTGTTTTTCGATTTTTGGGCTGTTGTTGGGGCCTTTTGCCCAGGGTACTCAGTGGTGCATGGACTGAGTCTTTCTGTGGGGTCCCTTTAATATAAACATCATGGAGAGCATGGATGGCATTGGATTGTTGTGATTTTTGTGTGTTTCTTTGATTTTGTGGGGTGTTGATGGGGCCTGTCCATGTGGGAGGGGGCCATTTTGAGGACTGGTACAGGCAGGGCCTGGCCATGTGGTGGGGGTCTAGGGGCCATCTTGAAGCCCGGCAGTGTGCTTTGTTGTGTCATAGGCCTGCACCCAGTCTGCCATGCTTTCACCCATTATGCAAAGGGGTACTCTGTGGTGCATGGGCCTAGTCTTTCTGTGGGGTGTCTTAAATTTGAACATGATTGAGGGCATGGATGGCATTGGATTGTGGTGATTTATGTGTTTTTTCAATTTTTTGGGGTGTTGATGGGGCCTGTCCATGTGGGTGGGGGCCATTTTGAGGACTGGTACAGGCAGGGCCTGGCCATGTGGTGGGGGTCTAGGGGCCATCGTGAAGCTAGGCAGTGTGCTTTGTTGTGCCATAGGCCTGCACCCGGTCTGCCATGCATTCATCCATTATGACCAGGGGTACTCCGTGGTGCATGGGCCTAGTCTTTCTGTGGGGTGTCTTGAATTTGATCATGATTGCATTGGATTGTGGAGATTTTTTGTGTTTTATTTTTTATTATTTTTTATTTTTATTTTTTGGGGTGTGGATGGGGCCTGTCTATGGCGGTGGGGGCCATTTTGAGGACTGGTACAGGCAGGGCCTGGCCATGTGGAGGGGTCTAGGGGCCATCTTGAAGCCAGGCAGTGTGCTTTGTTGTGCCATAGGCCTGCACCTAGTCTGCCATGATTTCATCCATTATGCCCAGGGGTGCTCTGTGGTGCATGGGCCTAGTCTTTCTGTGGGGTGTCTTGAATTTGAACATGATTGAGGGCATGGATGGCATTGGATTGTGGTGATTTTTGTGTGTTTTTTTATTTTTGGGCTGTTGTTAGGGCCTTTTGCCCAGGGGTACTCAGTGGTGCATGGACTGAGTCTTTCTGTGGGGTCTCTTTAATGTAAACATCATGGAGGGCTTGGATGGCATTTGATTGTGGGGATTTTTCTGTGTTTTTTCGATTTTTTGGGGTGTTGATGGGGCCTTTTGCCCAGGGGTACTCTGTGGTGCAGGGGCCTAGTCTTTCTGTGGGGTGTCTTGAATTTGAACATGATTGAGGGCATGGAACGCATTGGATTGTGGTGATTTTTGTGTGTTTTTCGATTTTTGGGCTGTTGTTGGGGCCTTTTGCCCAGGGTACTCAGTGGTGCATGGACTGAGTCTTTCTGTGGGGTCCCTTTAATGTAAACATCATGGAGAGCATGGATGGCTTTGGATTGTTGTAATTTTTGTGTGTTTCTTTGATTTTTTGGGGTGTTGATGGGGCCTGTCCACGTGGGAGGGGGCCATTTTGAGGACTGGTACAGGCAGGGCCTGGCCATGTGGTGGGGGTCTAGGGGCCATCTTGAAGCCCGGCAGTGTGCTTTGTTGTGCCATAGGCCTGCACCCAGTCTGCCATGCTTTCACCCATTATGCAGGGGTACTCTGTGGTGCATGGGCCTAGTCTTTCTGTGGGGTGTCTCGAATTTGAACATGATTGAGGGCATGGATGGCATTGGAGTGTGGTGATTTATGTGTGTTTTTTCGATTTTTTGGGGTGTTGATGGTGCCTGTCCATGTGGGTGGGGGACATTTTGAGGACGGGTACAGGCAGGGCCTGGCCATGTGGTGGGGGTCTAGGGGCCATCTTGAAGCTAGGCAGTGTGCTTTGTTGTGCAATAGGCCTGCACCCAGTCTGCCATGCTTTCATCCATTATGATCAGGGGTACTCTGTGGTGCATGGGCCTAGTCTTTCAGTGGGGTGTCTTGAATTTGATCATGATTGCATTGGATTATGGAGATTTTGTGTGTTTTTTTGATTTTTTGGGGTGTTGATGGGGCCTGTCCATGTGGGTGGGGGCCATTTTGAGGACTGGTACAGGCAGGGCCTGGCCATGTGGAGGGGGTCTAGGGGCCATCTTGAAGCCAGGCAGTGTGCTTTGTTGTGCCATAGGCCTGCACCCAGTCTGCCATGATTTCATCCATTATGCCCAGGAAGAATATAGACCTGATAATGCTTTTACGCCTTATGTTTTCACCCACACAAGAGACTTTACCACGAGTAATGAATCTGTAATTACTGTAACACGGACTAAAGCAGACCTATGTGTGCAAAGTACTTGACGAATTCTAGTAGGAAATAGTGACTGTGTTGTGACATTGAATATGGATGGAATAAATGAGAGTACCTTTTTAGCTTCTCATAACACATACCTAGTATGTGGAAGCCATGGATATCACAGATTACCCGTAGGGTGGTCTGGCACATGTTATGTTTCTTTTTTATTACCCCCTGTTTTTTTAGCACCTACTTCATATCACCTAGATTTTAAACTATTTAGGAACATTTCTATGAATCGTTACAAACGTACAATACGAATTGATGATATAGATCAGACAGACACTAGTCTGCAGCAATATGTTGATTTTCTTTTGGGTTTGTTTCCTTTCGTGGGTGCCGCATCAAACATTAGGAAAATATGGCGATTGACTAGAATAGTGGAAGCCGTCACTAATGAGACTGCTGTAGCTCTCAATCAATCAATCAATCAATCAATCAATCAATCAATCATCACACTTGTATAGCGCGCTACTCACCCGGCAGGGTCTCAAGGCGCCTGGGGCAAGGGATGTCTTGAGTTGTCTCCTGAAGGCGAGATGGTCCTGGGTCAGCCGAAGATGGATGGGGAGGGAGTTCCATGTCTTGGCCGCCAGGTAGGAGAAGGATCTGCCACCAGCGGTGGCTCTTCAAATGCGTGGTACGGCGGCGAGGCTTGTCGAACGTAGCTGGCGGGTGGGCGTGTAGAAGGTCAGGCGGTCATTGAGGTACTTGGGGCCCAGGTCGTGGAGAGATTTGTGTGTGTGGGTGAGGAGCCTGAACGTGATCCTCTTGCTGACGGGGAGCCAGGGCAGGTCCTTCAGGTGGCCGGAGATGTGGCGGCGTCGGGGGATGTTCAGGATGAGTCGGGCGGAGGCGTTCTGGATGCGTTGAAGTCTTTTCTGTAGCTTGGCTGTGGTTCCGGCATAGAGGGCGTTTCCGTAGTCCAGTCAGCTGGTAACGAGTGCCTGGGTGACCATCTTCCTGGTTTCAGTCGGGATCCATCGGAAGATCTTGCGGAGCATGCGTAGGGTGTTGAAGCATGATGAGGAGACGGTGTTGACTTGTCTGGTCATCGAGAGGGAGGAGTCCAGGATGAAGCCCAGGTTGCGTGCGTGGTCTGTTGGCTTGGGGGTGGCGCCCAGGGCGGGGGGCCACCAGGAGTCATCCCAGGATGAGGACTTCCGAATTGTCTGAGTTCAGTTTCAGGCGGCTGTTCTTCATCCATTTGGCGACGTCTTTCATCTCTCCGTGTAGGCTTGTTCTGGCGGTGGCGGGGTCTCTGGTGAGGGTGAGGATCAGTTGGGTGTCGTCGGCATAGGAGATGATGTTGAGGTCTAGGAAATATTACGGAGGAGTTGCAAGTTGCCAGAATTGTGACCCTTCAAAATAGAATGGTTTTAGATGTAATGTTAACAGATTGAGGGGGAGCATGTAAAGTCATCGGAAGTAGTTGTTGCATATTTATCCCTGATAATTCTCCTTTTGTATATGAAGCAATTCTTAAACTGCATAAAATAGCCTCCGATATTCATGAGAAGAATGGCACCTGGACATTTGCCAGATGGTTTTGGGCTCTGGTTTCCGCCTGGGGTTGGAAAATATTGACTATTCTATGTATTGCAATTGCAGTGATTTTCACCTGCTATGTTCCTTGTGTATAAATGCTTGTATACCGTCCAAACGAAATGCCTTAAAAGCGCAACAATCGTTGGATAAGGAGGTAGCGAATATAATGTGCATAGATATACGAGATAAATGCACAGAGTACCCAAAAAAACATATGTCTTTAGCTAACGCTAAAAGGGTCATCTGTTGTAATTTGACAGCGATTAAGTTGAGCGTTAATGAAAGACATCTGAGTTTTGCCATTATCTAAGCATTTGATGGCATCCATTTTGACTTCATGGCAGCCATTTTGTCTGCCACATGTTACCTTGTGTTGACCATGTGTATTGTCCTACCTTTCTGCTCATGGCCTTTGAATCTGCCCGGCAACAAGCTATTAATAGCATCTCTGTCCTTGATGCTGACCGTTAGGGTCCACATCTGTTATTTGTTAGCCATAGACTGGAATGTGTTAGCGGAGACCACAAGACTGTTAACTCCTCCCACTGATCGATATCACCTTGTATGGACATAAAATGTGCTCTTAAGCTTTGTACCGCCTTCTCTTGGGCCCCTGTGTGGGTATAAATACGCCTTGTGTCCAGTAGCCCTTTGTGCTACTTCTCACAGTGCGAAGGGTACTGTCCGAACTTTAGCACCACCTCATGTGGTGTAATAAACTCTATGTTTTGTATTTCCAGTTTCCGTGCCAACTTTTCTTTTGGGTCTGAGAACTCTGAGCGCAGAAAGGCGAACCCCTTGCACTAGCGGGTCTAGCTGAGGCCTGCACGATAATCTGACGAGTGTTCAACCACCACAGCCGCAACAACAACCACATGTGCAAGTACAAGCCCAAGTACATGTGGAAGGAGAGGCAGTACAAGGAGATGCGCAAGCAGAGGTGCATGGAGCGGCACAAGTGCCCACAATAGTTGTTCCTCCCGAAGTAGGGGCACATCAGGAAATCGACATTCAAGCCGAGGTATCATTTGAGGAAGCCACTCCTCCTGATCATTCATTGCCTTCCAGATCCCTAGCAAGGAAAAGATCAAGGATGGTGTCTACATCGTCTTCAAGCCCCCTTCCTTCTGATGATATGGATGAAAATTGGGAACCACCACAGCCATCTGAGAGTGAGGCACACCATGATCTGACAAAGGTAGCTAAGCGTAAAAGGAAGGTCCCCGAAAGACTCGTACTTATGGAGTGTGATGATGACGCTGAACAAGAAGTGGCGTATACTCCTGCTGATGGAGACTCTCACGACGACGACGCAGTCATCATACACGCCACTCCAGCCTCAGTGGGCATGCAGCAAACAGACATTTTTACCCTAGCCCGAAATGCTGCTGAGCGTGATGTTGTCGACGTGGCAATGGGACCACCACCAATGCAGTTAACTAGTACACCACCACCTAACGCTTCCATATTTTCTCGCCAGAAGGGACCTCCATCCACCTCGACCTCCATTTCCTCAATTAGTGGTGCTGCAAGTGCACAACGTAGTAAAGTTCCGCAACACACATCCTCCACTTCATCTGGCATTAGCATTCCCAGTATCGCCTCCTCCGTCCCCCACAGACATTTGAAGTCTGCACTTTGGGGCTTTTTTAGTGTTAGCCCAACAAGGGAAAACATAGCCATTTGTACCATTTGTAAGCTTGGAGTTAGTCGTGGTAAGATTGGTACCAACTATGGTACCGGAGGCCAGAGAGGTCATTTTGACAGACAGCACACTGTCAAATGGCATGCGCACCTAAAGGAGATCAAGGAAGCCCGAATTGCAAGTCAACAAACTGTATCCGTTGATGTTTCATCGGATGATGATGAGGAGGAAGAAGCGTCAAACATTTCTTCACTTACACCCAGTACCCTTGTCAGCAGCACACCCCCTGCAAGATATATGAGCCACACTAAGAGTGTGGGAGAGAGTGAGACACCAATGCGAAAAAGTTAATTATCACCGAGCATAACTGGGTCGAAGAAGTCATCATCATCCCGTAAAATGGTCCAGCCCACCATTAGAAGCATGTTGTTTTCAGATGCGCCATTTGGACGCAACCACCCAATGACGCGTCTGTATAACACTAAGCTGGCTAAAATCTAGCGCTGGACCTTCTCTCTTTTTCTTTTGTGGAAGGGGTTGGTTTTCTTGAATTAGTGGCAACGCTCTGCCCTAAATGGAAGGTTCCTAGCCGGTTCTATTTTGCCAGAGTTGAGGTTCCAGCACTACATGAAGATGTGCTGGAGGTGATTGGGGCAGCTTTACAGAAGAGTGCTGTTCACACTATACATCTGACAACAGACATGTGGACCAGTTGCCAAGCCATTGATTACATGTGCATCACTGCACACTGGGTCTCTTATTCAGGGGTTAAAGCAAAGCTAAACGCAGGTGTTTACCCAAACAATGTTTTTAAAGCTGCTCGGAAACATGCAACACTAGCCATGTTTGCCATGGAGAAAAATCATACTGGAGAAAACATTTTGCATGAGTTTAACACAAAGATCTTTCAATGGCTGTCCCCAAGAAAACGCATGGTTGGTTATGTTTCCACGGATAATGGCGCCAATGTAGTTAAGGCCATGGATAAGGGTAACTATTTCAGAGTGCCGTGTTTGGCACACTGTATAAAGCTGGTTGTTAAAAATTCTTGAGTGAAGAAAGTCCAGTGTGCGAGTTACTGACCACCTGCCGAAGAATGTGCACACATGTCAACCATTCTTTTAAGGCCCGGAAGCAGCTGAGGTGCCTGCAACATGAACGTAAACTGCCAGTGAAAGCACTCATCCAGGAGGTGGTAACACGTTGGAACTCAACCTTCTACATGCTTGAGCGTCTGTTTGAGCAGTGTGCGGTAGTCGATCAGTATTTCTTTACACAGGGTGCAGCTATAAAGGACCTGAGGATACACGTGGAGCAATGGAAGCTAGTTATAAGCCTGACAGACATGCTTTGTCCTTTTGAGGTCTTCACGCGTGCAGTCAACAGGGAGGACTGTAATTTGGGAAAACTATCCCATTGTTGCGCATGCTAGAGCACCAACTGAAGGCAGTGTCTTCTACGTTTCAAAATGATGAAGAAAAGGAACAAGCATTTGAGTTGGCGGAGAAGGTATTGCAGCGCCTACTTTGCGATGAACGTCTTCAAAAGAGCCACACAGAACAGCATTACATTTGTGCTACTATTCTGGATCCACGGTACAAAAAGGCACTGGCAGGCAGAGTATTCTTTCCTTTTTATGACGCAGAAGTTACAAAGTACCAACATTGGCTAGCTGTGGCAGCCAGGAGGTTTGAAAAAGAACGGCAGGAAATTGAAGGAAAAGGCAGTACATCAGCATCAGCAGGCCATCCGGAGTCAAAAGAATCCACTTCTGTATCTGTGGCAGAAGTGAGTGGTTTTCCCTCTCAGCCGTTAAAGACACCAGCAACCGGATCATCTGCATCAGACACAACAGTAACATTGTGTGAAGAAGAGGATTGGCTAACTCAGCTTGGGTTTCCTTCTCAAAAGGTCCCAGCAAAAAGTAAGCAAAGTGGAGGACCCTGGAGAACCTTGAGTAGAAGGTGCAGGACTATCTGAATGACTCAACAGAGATCTATGTTCATGATGACACATTGGCGTATTGGCATGGGAAAAGAGAATTGTGGCCAGAGATCACCAACCTGGCTATAAATTACTTGTCTTGCCCACTCGCAAGCGTGTCTTCTGAACATGTTTTCAGTGCTACTGGTGGCATTGTAACTTGCAAAAGTACCCGCCTCCCACCCAAAAATGTGGAGAGGTTAACAATAATCAAGATGAATAAGCACCTCATACCACCAGATTACAAAATATGAGAATACACGCAGGAAGAAGACGAGGAGGACACCAACTTAGATGAGGGAAGTTCTTCTCTGTTAGGTGACCTACTCCCGCCTGAATTCGCAGAGTATGAGGACGAGCTATTCTTCCCTGACACTGAGCCCTGAAAATGAGTCAATGAATCAATAACTTTCTTTTTCGTCCTTATTCACTTTTATTCCTGTGTGTCTGTCTTTCTTTGTTTTGCAAAATCTATATAAAAAAACTTTCATCACCTAATCACAAAAACAAGCCCATCAGCAGAACTGTCTTCACTTATTTGCTTATTGATGAAGGTGCCACAGTCTGCATTCCTCAGGTTCACAAGTTCACAAGAACATGCTCCTCTATCCTCCTCCTCCAGACTCCTATTTCCCTCAAAGCAGATGGCTGGATTACGCTCAATGAAGAGAGACTCTGCACGTGTGGGGGTGTTCTACTACTTTGCAGGTGAGTTGACGGGTCTGGGGCCATTGCTGGCAAGGTCTAATACCGGATAAAAGTGGTTTGGAGAAAATCGGAGCAGAAAAAGATTTTGCGCTTTTGATCACTTGCCTGTCTTTGGGGTGCTGTTTGGCGGGCTTTTAGGTTGTTGTGGGTGGGTTTTGGGGTCTGGGAGCACTGCTGGCACAGTCTAATGTTGATTGCATTTGTTTTTCAGGAAATCCATGGTGGAAAAGGGGAGTTAGGGCTTAGCTGCATAGCATATTTGGACTGAATTCCAGGTAGTAGGCCCGTTTTTGTTTTTTTGCCAGTTTGGGGGTGTTCTGCTTTTTTTGCGGGTGGCTGCAGGGGTCTGGGGCCATTGCTGGTAATCTCTAATACCGGATCAAAGTGGTTTGGACAAAATTGGAGGTGAAACTTTGTTTGCGTTTTTGCTGACTTGCTTGTCTTTGAGGTGCTGTTTGGGGGGGTTCCGGGTGTTTGTGGGTGAGTTTTGGGGTCTGGGAGCACTGCTGGGTATGGATACTTTTGATTGCAAGAGGTTTGAAGCAAATCCATGGTGGCAAAGGGGAGTTAGGGCCTGGCTGCAGAGCGCGCGTGGAGTGATTGTGGAAATTTGTCTGAAAATGTCAAAGTCCCCATTTTTGTAGTTTTGCTTTTTGGCTGTTGGGGGGTCTTCTACTTGTTTCCACCTGGGTTGACAGGTCTGGGGCCATTGCTGGGAAGGTCTAATACTGGATAAAAGTAGTTTGGAGAAAATTGGAGCAGAAAAAGATTTTGCGCTTTTGATCACTTGCCTGTCTTTGGGGTGCTGTTTGGCGGGCTTTTCGGTTGTTGTGGGTGTGTTTTGGGGTCTGGGAGCACTGCTGGCACAGTCTAATGTTGATTGCATTTGTTTTTCAGGAAATCCATGGTGGAAAAGGGGAGTTAGGGCCTAGCTGCACAGTGTATTTGGACTGAATTGAAAGAAGGCCGAAAATATTCTAAGTATGAGATTTTCCATTTTTGCTTTTTGCCTGTATGGGGGTGTTCTGCTTTTTTGTGGGTGGGTTGGCAGGTTTTGGGGCATTGCTGGGAAGGTCTAATACCGGATAAAAGTGGTTTGGAGAAAATCCATGCTGAAAAGCGTTTTGGCACACTAACTTAGGGCTCGTTAGGGTTAGCACTAGCAGCAGGATTGCATGTGTTTCGGGGTGTTCTAGATTTTTGCAACTGAGCTCTGGGGTCTTAGAGCACTCGTGGGAATGTGTAATTTTGGTTGCAAGTGGTTTGAAGAAAATCCATGGTGGGAAAGGGGGGATTTGGCCTAGTTAAAGAAAGCGTTTGCCACTATTCTTAACTTAGGGCTCGTTAGGGTTAGCAGTATTGTATTGCATGTGTTTGGGCGGCGGGCTGTTTGTGGGGGGGTTTGCGAGTCTTGGAGCGATTCTGGGTATGGATACTTTTGCTTGCCTGCAAGTGGTTTGAATACAATCCATGGTGGGTAAGGGGAGATTTGGGCCTACTTTACTTTCAAAGTACGTTTTGTCACCATTTTCTACTAGGCCTCGTTTTCGGAGATCTGATTGGGGTCTTCTACAATTTTGTGACTGAGTTTAGTAACGGTCTGGGAGCACTGCTGGGAAGGTCTAATTTTGTTCTAAAACACAGTTTACAGTATACCTAGCTTGAGGGGAAAGATCTGCTAAATTAATTCACCCATACTTATTTATCCTTCAAAAGGAGACTCAGACAGAGTACGCACTTTCAAAAATATTGGACTGTCTATTAGGAAACTCAAAGTGTAACTTTTTGCACTACACAGCGTACATACCTTATATTTATTTGTCAGTGGTGTTCTAATATCACTTCCTGTTTTTCCATCAATAATTACAGGCCGGGTTTCAGCCTGTGCAATGGGAAAAAAAGGATGAAGTCAGGCTTCACATTAGCGAGCCGCAATTCAGCATCCGGCAGGCAGGCAGTGGACAGGGTGTCTTCTGGTCACCAACATTGATGGACGGAGCGTCAGATGGAATGGAGGATTCCCGCTAATAAGAGGAATGGTTGGATGCATGCAACTTACCAAATTCAACAGGACAACTACAACAACATACAGATACAGTATCCGTTTTTAAGTAAGTAATGATATTGCTGTGAACTTCTATGAGTGTGACTCTGCATTTCTTTGATTTCTGCTTCTAAATTATCCCTACAGGCATTCTATAGGTTTTACTTCTGCTATTTTTTAAACCTAATTTAATGTAAGAAGTGTTTCTCTGAGTGCAGAGATAAGCAAGTGAAAACGCATAATTATAACTGCAGCCCTGTACTGTTGCATTCTTTCATTCACGGTTGTCAAAAGCACTACTTACTTTTCAGTAACCATGCATGCAGTAGTGCATGCATTTCCTTTATGTCACTTAAAAGATTTATGGTTAGCTTTGCACCCAAAGATTTGTTTATCTTCAATTATTGTTTGTACATGCTGTGCTTTTTTTTCTTCCCTCAACAAAACTTTCCCAAAAACCCCCATTCCCATCCATTTTCCAAACCCTAACCCTCTTCCCCCGGGCTGTGTGGTTTTGATTGATGTGTGACTAAATTACAGCAATATTTCCACACACTTGCTGGGGAGGATAAGGTAATATCAACAGGCTGGTGAAGGAATCCGAGGATATATTCCTACTTAGCTTGACACTGAGTCACTATTGGCAAATGAAAGCAGATTTTCATGTGCGCCATCAACTTGATTGGTCATCAAGAACATCCTCCTCCTAGACGTGGCAAATTACTACGCTGCTGTGTCCTTCACCTTCAGTACTATTTCTTGTAGTAGTAGCCAATGTCAAAGAAATTCAACGCATTGTACTAGTTATACTTTCAATACTTTACCATTTGTTAGGCTACATTGTGGCACTGTTCTAGTGTACTGTCACCTGCTGTATTTTCTATCGTACCGTTCTAATGCTACGGTAAGGACAAACAAGGTTTCATTTTCTTTTTTTTCAGATGCTGCAACTGCCACTGTGTAACACCACAAGTACCACCGCAATGATGACATTTCATCCGCCCGGGATTGCCAACCTTAATCGCCATTTCCCGTGCAGCCAGCCCTGTGCCTAGCCCTATTTCCAAACACAAATTACAGGTAAGATAAGCGTTTGGGGGGAGGTAGTATAATGGAGTATTAGGAGAGACGAGAGACTGACGGTCCTAGGACTATTGAATTCACTTACTCTGTGACAGGCACTTACTTTTGAAAACATTTGGGCAATTACTAGTACTTACACAACTTGAATCAAGATGCCACTTAAGTTTCAGGAAAACAAACTTACTGTTAAACCCCCATCCACCAGCCTCAAAAGCAGTAAAAAAAACACGTATGCTAAGATAAAGTTTAAAGTACATTTATATATCCCTAACATAAATAATCTCCCGCAAGACCCAACCCATCCCCCTTCCCAAACCCCAACGAATTTCCGTGAAAACTAAGTCCAAAAAAGTAGAAAACCCAACTCCCAATTCCCACCCCCCAGAAGTCTTTAAAAAAGGGGCAAGGGACAGTCTCCTCCTACTGCTGGCTGCTGTTGACTTTTCGGGCCAGGTCGGCATGCTCCTTGCGAAGGGTCTCGAGCAGGGTTTTGGTGTTGAGGAGATCCTGCTCGAATTAGGACACCCTGAGGGAAAGGCAGTGCATCCTTTTTTTGCAACTGCTGTGGGGGGCAGCTGATTTCTTTGTTGCTCGGCGGTGGCGGGTGGCTGCGGTACCCCAGCTTCGTACCGCTGGAGACCTGCTGCGCTGACTGGCTGACCCAGGGAGCGCGGAGGAGGATGCAGGTGTCGCCGTGGATGTTGTCGACGTACTCTGCGTGTCCTCCTCCTC
Organism: Lissotriton vulgaris; assembly: GCF_964263255.1. Lineage (NCBI taxonomy): Eukaryota > Metazoa > Chordata > Amphibia > Caudata > Salamandridae > Lissotriton > Lissotriton vulgaris. Next base: position 769,347 of record NW_028254186.1, read on the forward strand.
CTGGGCCACCAGCCGCCGATATTCGGCGACAGTGGCCTTCAGCCGCCGTTGCCGGGCCCTTTTAGCCAGCTCCTTCCATGTTGGTGTCGAAGGAGCATCTATATGAAGAAAGAAAGACATAGTCTGTAACCAATGCTCTTTAAGATTAGCACAAAATGATTCAGCAGAAAGTTGTGTCACAGTAGAACTAGCAACTTGCAAGCGCAGTACATAACTATTGTGGCCAGTATCTATCTAACCTCCCACTTCTTCATCATTGCTCTAACATTAGTGGGAGTTTAAGGAATCAGTTCTACAAGCACTATGGACTCACTCCATTAGAGTCGAATATGACAGTACACCAGTCTTATTCTTCTTCTTCTCTCTTGTTTAGCAAAATTGGTACGTTAACTTCTGCAAGCCAGCATAATGGCAGCGCAGTCAACTTGCACCCGAGAAAAACAAACGCCCGCCATGATGAGTGAGACAGACTTGCGTTACTGTACCAGTCCAGTACATGCAGGTGGTGATGCTCCTACTTTTCTATTACGGGTGGCACTAAGAATACTCTGTTACAAGGGCTACTGCTTAATTAATTTAACTTTCACCCTACAGTGCCAATGAATACTAGAAAAGGAAAATGAAGAAGATAAATAATCTGATTATCTATCACTGCACATGGTATGTATTTGCTTACTTATGGGATGACTTTAGGTGCTTTGCTTTTTATTGAGTGAACAGTGATACATCCACACATGAATGACCGAGTTCTACTAAACTTATTAACAGAGGTAGTGAGTGACCATCGTAATAGCTGGATATATACTGTGCTTGCAATACAAACTACTGCTACTATTCATGGTAGTATTCGGACAAAATGACAACTTCTTTTCCTTGCCTTTCCTACACTGGGACGGACATGCGGGTGCGGTGTTACATGCTCTTCAAAGTAACACCTAGTTCATCCAGTGACCATCTACTCTCTCTAGATACACATATACTATCTAAGAGTCAGATAGTACCTTGATCCAGGCATCCATCCATTCAAACTATATGTCAATCATTCTTCTTCATGTCTCTCATCTGGACAAACCTTACATTTTCTCACGGGGAGCACACTATGCAGTCTGCAATCTCAATAAGTAAGGAATATACAAACTTACCACTGCCTGCCACTACCGTGGCAACCCGCACAGCAGTTTTGTCCGGCACTTGCACTGCCTCCTCCCCAGAAGTCTCCTCCTCCACCTCCGCGCTGGGCCCAGCACCAGATGTTCCACCTACAAAGTACATTTAAGAATGTTAGATGTCATAGACATACACCACTCAAATGTGAATACAGAAAGCAATCTAATAATTTGTGACTGTCTACTCTAAAGTAAAAATGTCCCTTTTTCCAGGGAAGGGTGTTGTCTTGATGCACTTTTTGGCACAACTGATGAATGCTTGCTTTTTAACACGCACCATTTTTCTCATAACAGACAGAAGCTTCACTTCTAAGAACAAATCATCTTCACTCGGATGGCCTGACCAACGATTCAGCACCAAAAAGAAAAATTAAAGTTCAAACCAGGTGAGGGCTCGGCTCGCCCACAATAAATGTGTGAAATAAATCACTAAGCACTTTTTCATTTTTAATCAACCGTTTATGTTTTATGACAAGCTTGATTTTAATAAATATGTTTACTATTAAAAAAGCTTTAAAACTTAAATAGACTCTGTGGTTTTTGGTCAAGAGTGAATGAGCAAAAGGTTTTGCAATTTGCAAGCATGAGTCTGTGCCTCTGACACTTCTGGACTTTGACTCCGTACTCTTGTCCTGCGTTGGATAATCATCATTGGGGATCAATCATCGATGAATTCGGGAGCTAAATGACTCTGCCACACTATCTAGTCAGTAAGGAGATTGGCGGTTCTTCAAAGTCTGATATCACTGAGGTATGTGGAAAGTGTACCTGCGCCTATTATAATTGATAAACAATGCACTATTTAGTGTCCATAGTTCTGTTTGTGCAGATTTGTCCCTGCAACAGTAGTAGTATGGATTGTCCTCCTATCCAAACCAAAAGTAAAGTAGTATCTTATTCTTTCTTGGTGGTCATTCACCTTTTTATTGTTGGTAATTGTTAAATCATAAACATTTAGAAGACTTGAAAAGACATTATGTACAATCCCAGAGGACTGTACTCAGTGCATAGAGCTATTGCTGACTAGAATGGGAGTTTTGTTTAACACCTTTTGCCAAATGTGCAATCTTAGTTAGCTACACAGACAGACTAATAGGAATAATCTAGTAATACCACAGGGAGTCATAGAAGAGGCAGAATAAGAATTTAGATACAGTCTACAAGAGGATCAAAGACGATTTAGAAAAAATCGAATGAGGAACGCTAGGAAAAAATAGGTACTCTATATTAAAATTAAAACTTACCGGGGCCAGCAAAGGAGCCCTCGCCTGACCGATCCTGGCCTTGAACAGCAGCAGCAGCCGATAACCCCTCCTCCTCTGTCCTCTTGCCCCTGGGGGGAGCTGATGTACAACATGAAAGAAAGAAAGACCCGAAAACATGGATGATTGTTGTCAACCAAATCAAACATTTCAAAAGAACAATAACAAAATATTTTGGCGAAATAGCAAATAGACAAATATTCCACGGGATATATTGACCTATCTCATGTGGTCTACTACGATATTAGTATTGCTTGATTTGCGGACCGTCGACTTGGAAAGTTATGTAACTCACTAAACAAACTACTAAAAAGGTTCACCTAGGACTGGCAGGCAGCAGTCCGCAGCACGCAAAGTGACAGACAAACTCCATCGTGATTGCAGATCAGCGACAACACTAAAAAGTTTTCTACTACATTAACCAGTCATTAAAATACTCAAAATATCAATCCACCACCAATATTTCTTCTTATTGCCAGGTGTACAAAGGAAGGACTGGACTTGAGTCTGTAGGGGCAGATTTACTAGCCCCTTGCGGCTCGTTGGCTCCATTGTTGCGTGACGTTTGTGACGCAGCGGCAGAACAAAAGAGGTGCCATGGTGCGGCGTATATTAACAACGTGATGCATATGGGAGATGCATCACTTTGTAAAGCCCTGCGCCATCAGGGGGCGTTCCGACGCAAGGGAGGGCGTTCCTGTGCAGGAACGCATCCTAAAAGTGGCTGAGGGAAATCTACAAGATTTCAATCAGTCACTTTTAGGACAATGATGCGTGACTCAAACCCTGCGCCTGCTTGAAGCAGACGTATGGCTTGACACAGCATTGAGGAGATAGGGCACCCCAGAGCATTGCTGGAGCTGCGCCATCGTTGCGACGCAACTCCAGCAATGCGCCGCCTTTACGGCACAGATGTGTAACGCTTCGGTGATGTTTTGGGCCCATGGTGCGCCGCATTGTAAATACGGCGCACCATGGGTGGTGGTGGCGTGGCGCACAATTACTGGCGCATCCCTGCTACTTTGCAGGGATGCACCGGTAATTGAAATTCTGACCCTTAGTGTCTAGCATTACGCAGTTCTTTAAACTACACTCATACATAATTTCTCAGGCCAATGAAATGAACACAAAATCGAAAACAAATAAGCATAGTAGCAACGCTACTGAGAAGGAGAGCAGTGCACCTGAAATGCACAGAAGATTTTGAAATATAATTTACCTACAATGTAATCGGCCGCATTATTGCTCTTGGTAAAAAACAAAAATTTGCAATATAATAACACACAGAGCAGGAGAAAACAGAGTAGTGAAGAAATAGCTACTACCACTCACCAAGCCTGGGGATCTCGAGGCCGAGCAGGTCGACCAAGTCGCGTTCCCGGAGATCCGTCCAACGGTGGGTGGCCTGGTTGTAGGTGCGCCGGACCCTAGAGTGTTGATACATGGCCCGGCACCCCTTCTCCCACTGCTAGAGATCTTGCCACCTGCCATGATGGTCCTGGGGAGGCGGCGCTGGACATAAAACACTAGTTCGGCCACCTCCTCCACGCTAAAGATCTCCCGGGCTGTGACTTGCTCCCCCCTCAAACGCCCGCACTGGAGCCGGGCACGGGGTGCGGGACCCTTCCCCTTCTCAGGCTGCTGCCCGGCTCCCTTTACCATGGTCTGGGCAGGAAGGAAGGTAAATAATAAATAATAAATAGAATAGGGAAGAAGAAAAGAAAAGAGTTTAAAAAAGTAGTTTAAAATTAACCAAAAGTAGCAGAAAACACAAAAATATAGCGCTAGAAAAATAGAGGGATAGATAATAAGTAAAATAGATAAAAAAAACTTCAAACAAGCAAAGGATGGCAGAGATTGACAGAGGATACAGAACGCATGCCCAGAACCATAGCAATGAATGAAAAACAAGATGGCCGCGCCCGTTTCACGACCGCATGGGTAAGTTCGCGCGAGATTTCCCTCGCGATCACACACGAACTTGTACTAGCGAGCCGCACACTTTGCGAGATTACACATAGCGCCCGGAAATGGAAATACGTCACGCAAACAAGATGGCCACGCCCATGTTCGACCGCGAGGGTAACTTCGCCTCGTTGCGCTACCAGCGGCTCGCTAAAACGCACAAAACCACGCGAACTAACGCCGCAAAAAAAACAAATCACAAATTCGCACAAATTCGCGGCTCCCGAATTCAATCTCGCGCAAATTCGCGCCCCGCGAATTCCGCGAAATTGCAGAAAAACAATTTCAGCAGGTGCAACAGTTCAAGCTCATCATTAGTAACCATTCCCTGTAGTGCTTCCTGAGGGCCCCCTCCAGAGTTCAATTGCCTACTTGCAACTATTCTATGACCCTGCTCTGACCCTCACAGCAGGTTCAGAGAATAGCTACAAGTAGGCCACAAAGGTCCTGTGAAAAAAAATTGCACTTCAACAGAAAGCAATTACAGATAAGGAAGCAGGTGCCAGACTGGTAGTTCAAATTCGGTGACACATTAATCAACCCCAAATTAATTCATGTCAGTTGAAGCAGGGCAGGAGTGCTTTTCCCCCATAATCTACAGTGATGAATCAGAGGGTGGCAGGCAGTGATGTACCAGAGGGTGGCATGGGTGAACCAGAGGGAGGCAGTGGTGAAACAGAGGGTGCTGTGATAAACCGACGTAAAAAACAACATAGTCGCGACCGTTGCGACCCGACAAGTACGTTCGCGTTTGCGAACTGGTACAAAACCCTTGCGAACTGGCAGAAACCCTTGCAAACACAAAACAAAGAAAACCGCAAATTCGCGAGAGTTCGCGGATTTTGCGGATTGCGAATTTGTGAATACGCAAATTCGGGAACCGCAAATTCGCAAAATTCGCCCTTACTTATTTAATATCCAAATTAAAGAAGAACAACAAAGTCATAATCCAAGCCTCTGTGGAAATATTGTTTTAATGACCAAAGACAAGTACACCAAAGAAGCCCACAACCAACTAAATGACAGAGTGTGCTACATGAGATGCAATTGAATTGAATTAAAAGCGATGTATACAATCTTCCAGAAAAAAACTGTCAACTTGGAAATCAGCCAGTCTGCTAACTGGACAGGAATTAAAATTTCTAAAGAACAATTTTCCTGTGGTACCAACCATTTATTTTTTGCCCAAGATACACAAAGGCCCATTATCTCAGCGAGGAATGGGTACCTTGAGCACACATCTCAATATGTGGATTTTTTCCTTCAGAGTCTGTTGAAAGCCCTTCCGTCTTATGTGAGTGACACAAGTGACTTTTTACGGTAAATTAAGGATCTTGAATGGGAATAAATCTTTTTATTTATTGTCCTTGATGTCAGTTCACTTTATACGAGTATTCAACATGCAGATGGGTTGAGGGCACTTGATTTCTTTTTAGAAAAGTCTATGGGCAATATGGTGAGTCACAAAAAGATGTTACTGGAAATGGTTGATTTCTGCTTGAATAACAATGTTTTCATGTTAAATAACCTTCTCTACAGGCAGTTAAGAGGTGTTGCAATGGGGGCCAGCTTCTTCCCAAGCTATGAATGTTTACACATGGGCTGGTGGGAGGAGCTGGTCCTCATGACAGAACACAAGAAGGCTATGACTACTAATGTCAAAACTTGGTTGCGTTTCCTAGATGACCTGTTTATTGTTTGGGATGGTAGCTTGGATACAGCCCAGGAATTTGTGCAGGAAACTAATGTGAACAATCTAACCCTGCATTTAACTGCTAACATAAGTGCTACTTCAGTGAGTTTCTTGGACACGGAGGTCTATGTTGAGAATAATAGACTAGAAACCAAGCTCTATCGCAAACTAAGTGCTGGGAATTCAACACTCCGCGCTAGTAGCTACCACATGAAACACCTGGTGAATAATATCCCCTATGTTGAGATGTTGAGGCTTAGATGGATCCACAGCAAGGAGTGTGACCTACTAACTGCTCAACAAGAGAGCAAACAGAGATTTAAGGAAAGGGGATACTCCGATAACATTTTTGATAATGCTATTGTAAAATCTATGCATAGAAACAGGTTAGAGCTACTAGGTATAGCAGATAATACAACTGACACTGATATTGAGACCAACAGGGACAAATACCCAGTTTACTAATCAATAACTAATATAGACTTTCAAATAGCTAGTAACCAACTGGAGAAGTAGTTTTCACAACAACTGACAAAGTGGTACAGATGTTCACAGAGTTTAGTCATTATCCAATATATTTAGAGAGACACTTTAAATTAGTCAAGTAAACAGTCAATCACACTGCTACTAAATCCTCCATCCAGATATTTATATTTATATATCCACTCATTCTTCAATGCAAATTGCTATATATAATACATATTTAAATAATGAAGCAAACCACATTCAATGGATGATGTCATCAGTGATGTCATCAGTTATGTCATTTGAGAGTATATCAGTGATGTCACTGACCATGTCATGAATGATGTAATATGTGACATCATCAGCAGTGGATTGCGGGCGCGCAAGATATAGTTAATACAACTAACTATATCGGAGGAATTTCATTAGTTTTGTACAAGTGAAATGTCCAGCTGACTATAACACCCCTAAAACCTATAGTTTTTTAGTAAATTTCTAAGGTTTTCTAAATGCTAATTCCTAACTATATCAAGCCTAAAACCTATGGTTTTTTCAGTGAATTTCAAAGGTTTTTTTAAATAAAAATTCCTAACTATACCAGGCCTGAAACCTATGTTTTTTTCAATGAATTTCAAAGGTTTTTTAAATGCTAATTCCTAACTATATCAGTCCTGAAACCTTTGTTTTTTTCAGTGAATTTCGAAGGTTTTGTAAATGACAATTTTTAAATGTATTAATTGTTATATTTTTTATACTACGTTTTTTAAACTATATTATTTTTAGATATTGTATTTTTTAAATTACATTGTAATTATATTATACATTACATTACAAAATGTACTTTCTTAGAATGAATTAATTTAGTTTACATACTTTGAAAATTTGCAATAGACTTTTAAGTACAGTAGTTACAGTTGTTGCAATGGGCAACACATTTTCAAACACAAAGCAACATTGGCCTCAATGTGTTTTTCCAGTTAAATGCAATTAGTTACTTTATGGATTACTTTTCTAACCACAAGACTGATCTTAGATTCAGTCCTTGGACATCTCCTGTAAACGGTTGAGTAAAAGTGTTTTAGTTACAGTAGTGATTTTTAAGGAATATTATTGTATTTTAAAAGTTGACACTTAGAAATGTTTTCACACAGAATCACCAATGTTTTCCTATGGGACGAAATTCACTTAGCAGGTAAGTAGTGCTATCGTTACTTTTTCTTACTCAGTGGTGGATCCTGGTTCCAGCACTGGTGCATCTTCTGTAAACAGTTGAAAGAATGTGTTTAAATCATACAGGCGATTTTTTAGGAATATTTCTAGTTTGTGAAACTTTTGGGGTGAAAACCAGACAATGGATTCCTATGGAAAGAAATTCAAGCTGCTGGTAAGTATGGTTAGAATTACTTTTCAGGATCAGTACTGGGCTCAAAGATGCAGCACTGAGGTCTCTCCTGATAACAGGTGAGTAAATCGGAATTCGTAGTTCGGCTGATTTTAGAGGAATTTTTTTAAAGTTCCAAAACTCCACACTTAGAAAAATTTCCAAGTGAAACCAGTCAATGTTAGCCTATGGAAGGAAATTCAAGTTACTGTAACTACGATTAGAATTAGTTTTTAGATCTGAAATAATGCACAAAAAGATTATATCATAAACGCTCCAACAGTTCCAGTGCACTTACATGGCCACATCAAAAGTATTCAGTATATCTTTTGCCATCAACACTGCCTCGTCTGCAATAGCGACTCAATCTGAATTGTGATGCCGCGTTTTTTTCAAAAAAACATTTTTTTGGGCCTTGGGGCTCCTTGTGGAACCCCTAAGCAGGCCTAGGGGGTCAAAAGAGGAGCGGAGCAGGCCATTTTCTTGGAGAATTTCACGTGTATTCGTCCACCGGCGCCAAAGGTATTCTAAATCGAATGTTGTGGATTTCCTATGGAAACAATGTCCTAACTATATCTGCCTACTGGCGACCCCCAGTAAGTAATATATACCCTTTGTGTGTTTTGCACGTTTGTTTCACTGCTTTATTGTGCCTCGGTTCTACAGAGGCACAAAATGGCTGCCAACACTTCCTGGTATGGAGTGTTGACAGACAGCTGACAGCCAATCAACATGCAGCTCGTGCTTGGGAAGGTACAGAGTGAGACCCACCTTTTTTCTCATCCTCCACTTGACGTATCACCCCCAAACTTTCATGGAAGGAAAGGAGCAGAGCAGGCCATTTTCTTGGAGGATTTCGCGTGTATTCGTCCACTGGCGCCAAAGTTATTCCAAATAGAATATTGTGGATTTCCTATGGAAACAAGGTTCTAACTATATCTACCTACTGGGGACCACCAGTAGGTAATATATACCCTTTGCTTGTTTTGCATGTTTGTTTCACTGCTTTATTGTGCCTCGGTTCTACAGAGGCACAAAATGGCTGCCAACACTTCCTGGTTTGGAGTGTTGACAAACAGTTGCCATCCAATCAGCATGCCGCTCGTGCTCGGGAAGGTACAGAGTACAGTAGAGAGTACAGTACTTTGTCTCTAGATATCACTATGATTTTGCTTTTGATTTTCTCAGGAACTACTGAACGGATTTACACCATTTAACAAACAGCACAATCTGCAAACCGAACTCTACCTGTTTGCCAAACTCGGTGTAATTCCGTTCAGTCGTTCGGGCTGTAGCCCTGGCTAAAGGTCCTATGGAATATTGCATGGGGAAAACACATTTTGGGACCCACCTTTTTTCTCGGCCCCCTCTTGACGTATCACCCCCAATCTTTCAGGGAAGGAGAGGAGCGGAGCAGGCCATTTTCTTGGAGAATTTTGCGTGTATTCGTCTACCGGCGCCAAAGTTATTCCAAATAGAATGTTGCGGATTTCCAATAGAAACAAGATTCTAACTATATCTACCTACTGGCGACCGCCAGTAGGTAATATATACCCTTTGCGTGTTTTGCACGTGTGTTTCACTGCTTTCTTGTGCCTCGGTTCTACCGAGGCACAAAATGGCTGCCAAAACACTTCTTGGTTTGGAGTGTTGACAGACAGTTGACAGCCAATGACCATGCAGCTCGTGCTCGGGAAGGTAGAGAGTACAGTACAGAGTACAGTAAGCTTCTATAGATATACTTATGATTTTACTTATGATTTTCTCAGGAACTAACAAACTGATTTACACCATTCAACAAAAAGCATGATTTGAGAACAGAACTCTACCTTTTTTCCAAATTTGGTGTAATTGCATTCAGCCGTTCGGGCCCCTGCTTCACGAATCACCGTCAAACTTTCAGGGAAGGAGAGGAGCGGGCAGGCCATTTTCCTGGAGAATTTTGCGTGTATTCGTCCACTGGCGCCAAAGTTATTCCAAATAGAATGTTGTGGATTTCCTTTGGAAACAAGGTCCTAACTATATCTACCTACTGGCGACGGCCAGTAGGTAATATATACACTTTGCGTGTTTTGCATGTTTGTTTCAGTGCTTTCTTGTGCCTCGGTTCTACCGAGGCACAAAATGGCTGCCAACACTTCCTGGTTTGGAGTGTTAACAGACAGTTGACAGCCAATGACCATGCAGCTTGTGCTCGGGAAGGTACAGAGTACAGTACAGAGTACAGTACAGAGTACGGTAAGCGTATATAGATATACTTTTGATTTTCTCAGGAACTACTGAACGGATTTACACCATTCAACAAAAAGTGTGATCTGCGAACAGAACTCTACCTTTTTGCCAAATTTAGTATAATTCCGTTCAGCCGTTGGGGCTGTAGCCCTGGCTAAATGTCCCATGGAAAATTGCATGGGGAAAACACGTTTTGGGACCCCCTTTTTTGTCGGCCCCTGCTCTAGGAATCACCCCAAAACTTTCAGGGAAGGACAGGAGCGGAGCATGCCATTTTCTTGGAATATTTCATGTGTATTCGTCCACTGGCGCCAAAGTTATTCCAAATAGAATGTTGTGGATTTCCTATGGAAACAAGGTCCTAACTATATTGTCGCAGGGATTCCGTGCTCAGACAGAACTGTGCATAGAGGCTTGGAACCTTCAGTGAATTAGGGTGTGCCAAAACTCACCTTAGTACCCACAAATTCCCTACCAGACTAGCTACAGTGTCTCATTGATTATCACAAACTCCCAATGCTTAGACAAACCAGAACATGGACTTAGGACACCTCAGGTAACGTGAAACACATGCGCACTCTTTCGTTATACAATCATTTCAATCCAGAACAAGGAGTAAAAGAGGACACATGCATATTTCAAATGTTTATTCACTAATGCAGTGTTCTCAAACGCAGTATCTTAGCTAATACAAGCAAACATATTATAAGAAACAAAGTTATCAGCATAGTCACTAGTCCATAGAACACAAACGGTGAAAGCATGGTATTATGCTAAAATGAATAGGGTTTAACAAAACCTAATTCTCACCCTCCCTAGCTAGTATAGTATATTATATCTAAGAAGGTCTCTTTGGGTTTAGCAGGGCGGGCCCATACCTCAAGATCTTAGTGGTAAGGGATCACATCATCTTCCACCAGCTCTCTGCATGCGAAGCACCATCAAGTATATTTGTATGCTCTTGTGCAAAGCAATATAAAATGCGCCTAAAGCCAGAACTTGGCTGCAGCTGCATGTATGTTATGTCTAGGAACGTGCTAAGATCAGTGCTCACAACAACCACTGTGTTGAGATATCATTGAAGGTTTCTGCACTCACTGTACAGACACAGCTCGCCAAGCAAGGCTGATATCAGAGTAACAACATATTATTCTTGCATGAATCAAAAACATTCTACTAGGCTCAAAGCTAAAGCAACAGCTATGTGTCGTGTGCAAAAGCAGCAGAAAGGTAAAATGGCGTTTAAACTCCTAAAAAGCTCATGCTAACTTAACACAGCATACAGGCTATATATATCTATATGACACCCTCCCTTCATCCGAGCACGTACCAGATAAGATAAGATAAGATAAGATAAGATAAGATAAGATAAGATAAGATAAGATAAGATAAGGGACTCAATGTTGAAAGCAGAGTTCAATAAAATATTCAGTTCGAAATCGAGTAGGTGAGGAAAAATAAATTAGTCCGCCCAAAAATCCAAAATCTCACCAGCATGACAATGTAATGTCCACTGTTATTAAAGCCAATAGGTCTGATATAAAAAATTGTCCATCATAATTCTGAAAAGAAAACATTTTGAGAGAAAAAATCATGACATCAAAGGCCTCAATAGGAGTCAGCCTAAAACTGAGTAAGCAAAATAAGCAGCAACCGCTTCCAGAAGGAAGTCACTGTTATCATCCGAAAATAACTCAGCCATCCAATTCAAAAGTGAGAAAGAACATACATGCTCTTTAATTACCGGAGCCTCTGGTACCATCAGAGGACAACTCGGTGGGTTTTCAATGAAGCTGTGTGCCAAGAAATCTTGCGCCACTGCGAATATATTACAACGACCCAGAACTCCATGCATAGCAGCAAAGGCCATAATCCCTCCATCAGAACAAAGCAATTCATGAGTAACTAAGGGACTCATGAGATGATTAAAATCCACTTCAGGAGACACCAAATTGCAGAGACACAAATTCAGGGCCCAGTCGAAATCGCAGCTCAGGCAATGAAAGACAGGCTGGACACAGGTAAAATAGGAAAATCGAAACGATAATCCATATGCTGCACTTAAGGTGGCAAGGGGCAGCACAGCATAGTATTCAAGCATCCTATGGCGAAACAGTGCTGACTGCGCCAGCTCGTCTGCGAACACAGGACGGGCATCCATTTTGAATAAAACAAAATAGCAACAAAAAGCCAGCAGCCAGCGCCAGTAAAACGGGAAATCCACCAAATAGGCTGGAAAAGATTGAATGGAAGAAAGCTGGAATGACTCCAAATATCTTTTGGAAAGAAGTCACTAGACCACTGCTCACTACTTTAAAAAAATGAGCAAGCCCCGAAGTGGAGGAGGCGTTAAAGATTGTATGAATCAGCTCACCGAAATGTAAAGGAAGGTCAGTATTTAATAAAGCATGCACTTCTGTGCGGGTGTTAGCTACGTGAAGGACAAATGTTTCGCGAGCAGATGTCAGGGCAACTTCTTTTTGTGACAATAATGCTCTTATTCTGCTCATCTTATTGAACTCTGACTTCAAGGTCGGAATTCTCAGCCAGATGGAAACATCCAGGTTCCCCTGCGTGGGTGGATACAACACATTTTTACAGCAAACCACACATTCACTGACTGTTACAACATAAGCTATGCCTTTGAATAACACACAGCAATCTTCATTATTTAAAAGTAAATAACTCCTGTTTGCTAATAAAGTAAAAGTCGGGACAATAGCGGGCACAGGTGTACCTTTTAAAACACATTCCTGATTACAAGAGCCATGCAATTGTATGTGTCTACACATTAATTAGTGATCTGGTGTTTCTGTACACTCCTCCCCTTTCAGATAAACCTCCTTTCCGTCCCTACGGCATCTGTAAGTGAAAGAGAGTGACCAGGCTTCATGCAAATAGGAGCTACCAAGTGGCTACCAATGGCAAAATATTTCATGCAATTTGTAAACTGGAAAAACACAAATGGTAAAGTTATTAACCTGTGGATAAGCCACGTAGCAGCAGTGGCCTCTGCCACTGAAAAGGGTAAAGACTCCAAGCGTTCAATGTGTTCAATGTGTAAAATGGAAAAAGAAGCATCTCTCATTGGAAGCAAACGTTGTTTTTCAGTCAAATTAAAAGGGGCAAACAGAGATGAGACATTAATGTAATTCCAAGGCACTTTCCGTTTTTCAGTGTCTGCAGGGTCCATGCAAACTGCATATTAGAACGCAATTGATTTTGACCATGGTACAAAACAGACACTTCATCCTGTATAATTTCAACAACAGATGACACAATATTATCCAATGTGTAAATGCGGGAGGAAAGGGTGTTAATGCTGTTATCCACTACTGCAAGCACGTTTTCCTAATTAGCTTGATCAATAGCCCTAAGGCGGGTAGCCGCTTCAATCTGTGATGTTTTCCAGAGTTCATTATAAATGGCATAGATCCATCTTTTAGATCTACCTTTAGCCGGGCCCTTTATGAAGTCATTCAAGTCAACCTCGTCAGTCAGTTTAGACAAATGCAATTTTACTGACGCCAATGTAGAGTGTTTGAGCCAATTCTGACACAATTTGCCTACTGAATAAGTGGTTACAGAATGGTCATTCTCAAAACGGGATCTACTCTGACCTGTGTAAAACCCTCAGCCAGTCCCAAAAAACGATGATGGCACGAATCTGCACTACAGTGCCACATCAACCAACCCTTGGGATCCAAACTGGATATGTTAAAGGATGAATTTAGCAAAAGGGTCTGCAACTCTCTAATCAAAAATTTAGTTGAATTTTCCCAACCCGAATATTCTTCCAAATCAGGGAAGGAAGGAGCATTTAATGTTTTAGAAGTAGCCAATGCAAAGCATGTTGTCTGTGAGAGAGTAGAATTCAAAAACAAACATATGATTTGGGATGAGACATGCACAGTGCAAAGCCTCAGTGCCTCCTACCTGTCAACTTTTAGAACCCCAAACTGATTTAAGGTCAATTGTTTCCTTCCACAACTCGTAGCCACACACAGCTAGCTGGTATAGAAAGGACTTCGAATACAATAACTTAGTATCGGTAAGTCTAACTTTGGACGTGGATTTATCTGTCATTTTAAAATAAAAGGAAGCGGGATTGGACTGATTAAAGTCAGTAAAATAAGTGTACTTTTTCAAAAATGTATTCGAGCTGCCTCTTAAACGAACCAGGAAATGTTCCCACTGGGTATAATTCACAGGACTTCTCCTAGAATTAGTTTTATGTAAGAAGTGATTGCCAAAATGTTGGAAACAAAACAAATCGCCATAATTAGCAGATTCTAAATATAATTCCTCAGCATCAAAGGCAGCATAATATTTCAAATCAGCAAACAAAGCCTCTACGGCCTGAACATCCCAATCATCAGAATGATGTTTTGTTGAACCACATCCCCCATGTTAACTCTAAGCACATTAGGAACATTATTAACTTCAGTCGGGCCATGGATTTGAAATTTAACTACATCCCAGACTATTCCATCCAGGACAGGCCACGCTGTGATGTTAACAAAGGTGATGTCTCTTTTCAATCTTTGGGCTGAATGTGATGAGAAGTGGGGAGCCAATGTTCCATTCAGATGTCTAATGCATGTTCTCTCCTCAACATAATGTCCATTGATGAATCGGAAAAAATAAAACACAAAACCAATTGACATAAAAAGATACAGAGCAAAAAGCCCCAGCCAAATATAAGTCCAAGGGGGAATCAACATTTTTTTTCAAACAAAGTCGCGTAGGCCCTTAGCCTCGTGGGCTTCCCTGAAGTATGTGAAATAGTGTCAAATAAAAATCAGGATTCTATGGCTAAATAAGTTTGTAAATCAGGCATCGATAAGTCAGTTGGGTAGGTGTAGTCTGTATCATCAAGGCGAGTACCAGTCAAAGCACTCAAGAAAGGACTTGAAACTGCAGGCATCTCAAGGGCCACCTCTGGTGCACGATCCGAAGCTGAGGCCAATACAGAATTTGTCACCATCGAAGAACATGAGACTGCTGGTGTCATGCTAAGAAGAATCAGCCATTCTGTGTATTTTGACATTGTCAATGGAGCTACACCTGTTCTCTTTATGACCTGGAAGTGGTGGTAAAATGACTGTGTTTGTGCCCTTCACTCCAAGCATGGGAACCGGAGCACGGTATGAGGGACCAAATTCCTTGTTGTTATCGAACTTTTCCCGAACCAGTTCTCCAACTTGGGGTAACCAGCCAACTATCGGGATCTGCAACGCATCATCCGAGGTGGAGGGCAAATGTTCCTTTGCAAGACTGTCTCTCGTCTCTTGTAGAGTCTGTAAAACATTGCAATGTTCATCTACGTCAAAGGAAGCAGCCGAACCAACCGTGTCTAGATGGTCAAGGTCCGGGACGTACATCTTGATACCAAAGAGAATTTCGTATGAGGTCCGCCCACCCAGAGACCTTCTAGGGAGATTATTAAGAGCACGCTGCACACCATTAAGATGGGGCAGCCAGTTTCTGCCAGTGGCTATAACTCGAGCTGTCAGTGATTGCTTTAAGTCACGGTTCATTCATTCCACAACACTATTACCCTCAGGTCGGTGTGGAGACGAAAACTTGACTTCGACCCCCATCGAAGCCATGGCATCCCTATACACCTTAGAGGCAAAAGCAGGACCCTGAACCAAATGGAAGGTACCACAGGCAAAAATCTCTACAAAGACACGCAAATCCCTGATGACAGTCCGTGAATCAGCGCTGCGATGAGGCCAGACCCATACAAAGTGTGTGTATGAATCAACTGGTACTAAGATGTACTTATACGCAGTATCTGAAGAAAAAGGACTGCAGTGATCTAAATAAACACAACCTAATGGCTTATTAGAAATTAATAAATGTGTTTGGGGCAGACGCGTAGCAGTTGAAGGCTTAATCTGCTGGGAAATGTCACATTAAAGGACATAGTCACGTGTCTGTTTGTACAGTCTCCCCCACCAAAAACGTTGTTGTAATTGAGACACAGTGGCTGAAACACCCGCATGCGCAGACGCAACACCTTCATGGGCCGCTGTGATCAGTGTATTTCTGCGATCCAAGTTGGGAATCAACCTCTCCCCAACTTCAGGAATTTTCACATAAGGAACCTTATCGGGACTTAAGTGGTATGTGTACTTCGAAGGGAACCCCGTTGGATTTTTACCTCCCTTCTCAGTGGCAGCAACAGCCGCCAAGATATCATCATCAATCTTACTTTTGGACCGTGTGACTGCTTCAACTAAATATGTCGATGCCGCTGATTTCGCTGCCTCATCAGCAAGCGAATTGCCGACAGCGTGGACTCCAACGCGCTGGTGACCGAGAATATGAATTATATACACGAGTGGCAACTGCTCTTTAAGCTCAGCCACTCGGACCCAGATCATTTTATGTTTTATTGTGCTACCCTTAAAATCAGGAAAATCATTCTGAATCCATAAGAACAAGTTCTCATTGTAAGACTGCCAATTGTGCGATGCAGTCCCCTAGAGTCTGCGTGTGCACGACTCTGGACTTGAACTCATCGTTCACCATGGCACCTACCACAATGGTGCAAGCGGAAATGTAGGCGTGTTTAGAACCATGCGCAACCTGCGCCGAACCATTAGTGTATATGATGCAATGGAAATCCTCCAAAGCCCGCATAGCCAAAGGTGCAGGATGAACAAACTCATATTGCAAAAACTCCTGCGACCGTAAGGAGGCATCAAAAATGAACGTGACATCCGGAGACATCAATGATGCAGCCCATTTTATCCACCGAGGGTTCAAAGCTTTAGAATTAGGTACACTGGCTTTCGTAACTGCCTCCAAAGCAGGACACGGGGTAACCACCAACATGCATTTTCCCAGTGACAGAGTGCGTTCCTACAGAATCGCCATCTGTACAGCCGTCAAAACCTTCTCCACAGTGGAAAATCGCATTTCAGCCGAAGTGTACAAGTGTGACTTGTAAGCAATAGGTACTGTATCTCCTTCATTAAAAGTAAGGTATGTGAAACCCACCGTCCCAGGGATGATTCTTATCACCAGGTTGGTGCGATTATCACGAGTCAATAAGTATTTAGAAGTGAGCAGATAAGCCTGCAAAGATTGCAGTATAGCCGAGTGCTCAGGCAGCCAGTTTGATTTTGTAAAATTTGGTTGTATCAAAGCATACAAGGGCTTGATACGCTGGGCATATTCAGGCATGTATGTCCTCCCGAAATTCAAAAATCCCAGCAAAGACTGTAATTTTTTCAGGGTTGTCGGAGTGCGCAATTGTGCGCATTTCTCCAAGAAGTGAGGAGCTAATCCTCAACCTTCATTGTTGAGCTCGTAGCCCAGGAACAACACTGTGTACTCTGCAATATGCGATTTAGCAAAGTTAAATTTGTAACCGAAGTCCGCAAAGCTACAAATTAAGCGGTCAACTTGACACAGATGCTCCCACAGTTCATCATCCGTGAGATAAATGTCATCCACATATGAACATGCATCTGGGTCTACTCTCTCCAAGAGAGAGACTATGCGGGCAGCAAACCCTCCAGGACTATTTTGTAGCCCCTCGGTAAATGCTTGAAATGTTTTTGGACACCCATGCAAGTAAAGGAGGTCCATTGGGAACTCAGACCATCGAAACGGTGGGCATAAAAACCGTTGGAAATGTCAAGCGTGGTTTTAAACCGCTTACGCACAAGACTATCCACTAAAGCAGAGCCGTGAGTATTCTGTACTGCACAGGTACGGCAATGCGAGTTTAAATGCCGGTAATCCAATACCAAACGATATGAACCGTCAGACTTGGTTACACTAAAAAGAGGGTTATTTATTGGTGACACACAAGTTTCAATAACACCCTGATATTCTAATTGTTCAAGTATTTCCGCAACGGAGGCCTTCGCTTCGCACTTAATGGGATATTGAGGTTGAGGCTGAGGCATAGACCGCAAAGGAATCTCGTGGTGCGGAGAAAATTTATCCCATCCACAGTGCGTACGGTACAGAGCCGGCGCAAGGGCCTTAGCCCACTCTTCTACAAAATTCAGCGCATGCTCCTTCGAGACTGTGTGCGCGAAACTAGGAAGGATTACCTCCTTACCTCTCAGAGCTGCGAGCAAAAAAGGTGGGGGCCAGTCAGCCTCCGCTAACAAAATGTCATAGGTATTCATAAGATTCTTCCAAAATACCCCTTCTATGGTACGTTGAATGTCACCTTTAATGAATAAGACTATTTCATAGAGTCTGTCAGGGGGAGCTACTCTAGTGTCAGCTGTCTCCACAACAACATAACGGTCAGTCGCTGTCACCTTCAGTAGTGGACGCAGGGCCTCTCGCACTATGGTAATCTTCGCTGCGCTGTCCAGCAAGGTCAGAGCCCATGTCTGATTCCGAAGCTGGGTTCTCACTATCTGTGGCATATCTTTGTGCTGTTAAAGCAGCGACTTTCTTTTTCTGAAACTGGGGTCTCTTCGGTGTAGAATCGTCCTGCTTGCCTTTACCGTCTTTCGGGCGGGGCTGGTCACGTCCTTGTTGACCACCCCAACCCCTGCCACTTCCTCGACCACCCGACGAAAAAGCTGATGACTCCGGAAAAGAACGAGGAGAGCGTTGGTCAGAAACCTGAAACACGTTCTGTGGGCGCAGGCAATGGAGATGCAGGACAAGACTCCTGTTTCTATTGTTGTTGTTGTTGCTTTACCTGTTTCTGTTTTTTAGGCCAATTTTGTTTTTTGGACTTGGGCTGGTCGTCGGTCTCCGACTTCTGCCCTTGGGGTTGTTTTTTCTCTTTAGTAGAAAAAGGCTTGAGGCCCCTACTATTGCGGCCCATGGTTTTATAAGCCGCCACAATAATCCTCGCCAACTGCCGGGGTTTGTCGGCATTGGGAGTCGCCTGCAAAGCATTGGCAACCTGAAAGTTCACCGCATCCCCTTGACATTAGCAAGAATGAGATCGGAAACCACATCAAAGGCGCCACAGAGACGCAACCCAATTCAACCGCAGCCTCTGGTCCGTGTTCATCTTGAACACGCTTAAGGACCGTCGGCAGGACAGTCATAGACGGAGTGCCGTAACACCTCACATAGACCGCCGCAAATGTCTTTCCCCAGGTCTCACAGTCACCAACTTCGGGGGTCAAGTCCTTTGGTAGGCTAATTGTCAGAATCCTGTGTTTCTCACCAGGAGATGTGTTAGGAAATACTTCCTCCAGTTGGTCAAACATCTCGGCAAGCCAGAAAGGAAAATCATCCTTTTCTTGGGGGCGCTTGCCCATCACAGCATTGACCATAACGGGACTGAGCTTCATTCCGCCCTGTCCGGCAGGAAGCGCCGCACCAACCGGGGCCCCACCCGGGAGATTACGGGTAATGTATTTCACTAACGACTCAATCACGCTAATTGTGACCACATGTAGTCATCTTAACTCAGTCAAGTTACATGCTCCATGCTGAGGATGAGGCGTAAATCCAGGCAAAACAGGCCAAGTTGCTCTGGAATGGACAAAGGACCTAACCTCGGAGCTGATAATGAATGGGGTAGGGCGCCATTATACCAAACACGATGCTGCCAAGTATCAATAGAAATCTCCTGTGCCCTATGTGGTGCATATTCTGCGGGCACAGCCGTGGGAGTGTACGTGTCGAACACACGAGTATTTGCATTCAGAGCTGGAAAGGTCCCACATGAGTAGAAAATCTTATACGGGTAAGCCACCTCTGCACTCACTACCTAGATCACCGCCATACCATCTTCGGGGACATTATAATTCTGCAAGTGATTGCGCACCGCAATGCGGCTATGTTGCGCAATGTCCACCGCAGCCATAGTGACACAGAAAGAAAAAAGGTACAAAGGAAACTTTGTAGCACAACTGGGTAGTAACTCAACGAAACCGTTTTAGAAAGATTCAAGCTTGAAAGGACCTATACGGATACAAATAGGTTTGTCCGACACCGCCGTTAACCAGAAACAACAGTGAAGGGGTTAAGGACTGAACGATGTACTACTCAAGTATCATGCAATAAGACCACCAACAATTGGGCGCCATGTCGCAGGGATTCAGTGCTCATACAGAACTGTGCATAGAGGCTTGGAACCTCAGTGAATTAGGGTGTGCCAAAACTCACCTTAGCACCCAAAAATCCCCTACCAGACCAGCTACAGTGTCTCATTGGTTATCACAAACTCCCAATGCTTAGACAAACCGGAACATGGACTTAGTACACCTCAGGTAACGTGAAACAGATGAACACTCTTTCGTTATACAATCATTTCAATCAAGAACAAAGAGTAAAAGAGGACACGTGCATATTTGAAATGTTTATTCACTAATGCAGTGTTCTCAAACGCAGTATCTTAGCTAATACAAGCAAACATATTATACGAAACAAAGTTATCAGCATAGTCACTAGTCCATAGAACACAAACGGTGAAAGCATGGTATTATGCTAAAATGAATAGGGTTTAACAAAACCTAATTCTCACCCTCCCTAGCTAGTATATTATATTATATCTAAGAAGGTCTTGTTGGGTTTTAGCAGGGCGGGCCCATACCTCAAGATCCTAGTGGTAAGGAATCACATCATCTTCCACCAGCTCACTGCATGCGAAGCACCATCAAGTGTGTTTGTATGCTCTTGTGCAAAGCAATATAAAACGCGCCAGAACTTGGCTGCCGCTGCATATATGTTATGTCTAGGAACGTGCGAAGATCAGTGCTCACAACAACCACTGTGTTGAGATATCCTTGAAGGTTTCTGCACTCACTGTACAAACACAGCTCGCCAAGCAAGGTTGATATCAGAGTAACAACATATTATTCTCGCATGAATCAAAAACATTCTACTAAGCTCAAAGTTAAAGCAACAGCTATCTGTCATGTGCAAAAGCAGCAAAACGGTAAAATGGCGTTTAAACTCCTAAAAAGCTCATGCTAACTTAAAACAGCATACAGGCTATATACATCTAAATGACAATATCTACCTACTGCCGACCGCCAGTAGGTAATATATACCCTTTGCGTGTTTTGCACGTTTGTTTCACTGCTTTCTTGTGCCTTGGTTCTATCGAGGCAAAAGATGGCTGCCAACACTTTCTGGTTTGGAGTGTTGACAGACAGTTGACATCCAATCAGCATGCAGATCGTGCTCCATAAGGTACAGAGTACAGTACAGAGTACAGTACTTTGTCTCTAGATATCACTATGATTTTACTTTTGATTTTCTCAGGAACTATTAAAAGGATTTACACCATTTAACAAAAAGCACCATCTGCAAACTAAATTCTACCTTTTTGCCAAATTTGGTGTAATTCTGTTCAGCCGTTCAAGCTGTAGCCCTGGCTAAATGTCCTATGGAAAATTGCAT
>NW_028254187.1:0-46529 GCF_964263255.1 Lissotriton vulgaris
CATGCTAATTTTAGCTCTAACACTGATGATCCACCTACAAATGTGAACTGACGTTCAAAAATAAAACATTTGAAAACGGACCATTTTCCACATTTCTGAAGCATGACGTAATGGGGGGGTGTTATCTCTTTTGTCGAAAATCAGCCGTTTTTGCTCGAACATTAAATGCCTCCAAATGGTATTTAATTAACTTCCCGAGCCCCTGGAAGCATGAAAATCACTTTAAACATGCTAATTTTAGCTCTAACACTGATGATCCACCTACAAATGTGAACTGACGTTCAAAAATAAAACATTTGAAAACGGACCATTTTCCACATTTCTGAAGCATGACGTAATGGGGGGGTGTTATCTCTTTTGTCGAAAATCAGCCGTTTTTGCTCGAACATTAAATGCCTCCAAATGGTATTTAATTAACTTCCCGAGCCCCTGGAAGCATGAAAATCACTTTAAACATGCTAATTTTAGCTCTAACACTGATGATCCACCTACAAATGTGAACTGACGTTCAAAAATAAAACATTTGAAAACGGACCATTTTCCACATTTCTGAAGCATGACGTAATGGGGGGGTGTTATCTCTTTTGTCGAAAATCAGCCGTTTTTGCTCGAACATTAAATGCCTCCAAATGGTATTTAATTAACTTCCCGGGGTGAAGAAACCCTTTTTGAGAACTCAGAGTGAGTAAATTGGCCATTTTCATGCACTTTTAACCATTCCATAAATCTTGTGTTTTGGGCCCCTGGAAGCATGAAAATCACTTTAAACATGCTAATTTTAGCTCTAACACTGATGATCCACCTACAAATGTGAACTGGCGTTCAAAAATAAAACATTTGAAAACGGACCATTTTCCACATTTCTGAAGCATGACGTAATGGGGGGGTGTTATCTCTTTTGTCGAAAATCAGCCGTTTTTGCTCGAACATTAAATGCCTCCAAATGGTATTTAATTAACTTCCCGAGCCCCTGGAAGCATGAAAATCACTTTAAACATGCTAATTTTAGCTCTAACACTGATGATCCACCTACAAATGTGAACTGACGTTCAAAAATAAAACATTTGAAAACGGACCATTTTCCACATTTCTGAAGCATGACGTAATGGGGGGGTGTTATCTCTTTTGTCGAAAATCAGCCGTTTTTGCTCGAACATTAAATGCCTCCAAATGGTATTTAATTAACTTTCCGAGCCCCTGGAAGCATGAAAATCACTTTAAACATGCTAATTTTAGCTCTAACACTGATGATCCACCTACAAATGTGAACTGACGTTCAAAAATAAAACATTTGAAAACGGACCATTTTCCACATTTCTGAAGCATGACGTAATGGGGGGGTGTTATCTCTTTTGTCGAAAATCAGCCGTTTTTGCTCGATAATTAAATGCCTCCAAATGGTATTTAATTAACTTCCCGAGCCCCTGGAAGCATGAAAATCACTTTAAACATGCTAATTTTAGCTCTAACACTGATGATCCACCTACAAATGTGAACTGACGTTCAAAAATAAAACATTTGAAAACGGACCATTTTCCACATTTCTGAAGCATGACGTAATGGGGGGGTGTTATCTCTTTTGTCGAAAATCAGCCGTTTTTGCTCGAACATTAAATGCCTCCAAATGGTATTTAATTAACTTCCCGGGGTGAAGAAACCCTTTTTGAGAACTCAGAGTGAGTAAATTGGCCATTTTCATGCACTTTTAACCATTCCATAAATCTTGTGTTTTGGGCCCCTGGAAGCATGAAAATCACTTTAAACATGCTAATTTTAGCTCTAACACTGATGATCCACCTACAAATGTGAACTGACGTTCAAAAATAAAACATTTGAAAATGGACCATTTTCCACATTTCTGAAGCATGACGTAATGGGGGGGTGTTATCTCTTTTGTCGAAAATCAGCCGTTTTTGCTCGAACATTAAATGCCTCCAAATGGTATTTAATTAACTTCCCGAGCCCCTGGAAGCATGAAAATCACTTTAAACATGCTAATTTTAGCTCTAACACTGATGATCCACCTACAAATGTGAACTGACGTTCAAAAATAAAACATTTGAAAACGGACCATTTTCCACATTTCTGAAGCATGACGTAATGGGGGGGTGTTATCTCTTTTGTCGAAAATCAGCCGTTTTTGCTCGAACATTAAATGCCTCCAAATGGTATTTAATTAACTTCCCGGGGTGAAGAAACCCTTTTTGAGAACTCAGAGTGAGTAAATTGGCCATTTTCATGCACTTTTAACCATTCCATAAATCTTGTGTTTTGGGCCCCTGGAAGCATGAAAATCACTTTAAACATGCTAATTTTAGCTCTAACACTGATGATCCACCTACAAATGTGAACTGACGTTCAAAAATAAAACATTTGAAAACGGACCATTTTCCACATTTCTGAAGCATGACGTAATGGGGGGGTGTTATCTCTTTTGTCGAAAATCAGCCGTTTTTGCTCGAACATTAAATGCCTCCAAATGGTATTTAATTAACTTCCCGAGCCCCTGGAAGCATGAAAATCACTTTAAACATGCTAATTTTAGCTCTAACACTGATGATCCACCTACAAATGTGAACTGACGTTCAAAAATAAAACATTTGAAAACGGACCATTTTCCACATTTCTGAAGCATGACGTAATGGGGGGGTGTTATCTCTTTTGTCGAAAATCAGCCGTTTTTGCTCGAACATTAAATGCCTCCAAATGGTATTTAATTAACTTCCCGGGGTGAAGAAACCCTTTTTGAGAACTCAGAGTGAGTAAATTGGCCATTTTCATGCACTTTTAACCATTCCATAAATCTTGTGTTTTGGGCCCCTGGAAGCATGAAAATCACTTTAAACATGCTAATTTTAGCTCTAACACTGATGATCCACCTACAAATGTGAACTGACGTTCAAAAATAAAACATTTGAAAACGGACCATTTTCCACATTTCTGAAGCATGACGTAATGGGGGGGTGTTATCTCTTTTGTCGAAAATCAGCCGTTTTTGCTCGAACATTAAATGCCTCCAAATGGTATTTAATTAACTTCCCGAGCCCCTGGAAGCATGAAAATCACTTTAAACATGCTAATTTTAGCTCTAACACTGATGATCCACCTACAAATGTGAACTGACGTTCAAAAATAAAACATTTGAAAACGGACCATTTTCCACATTTCTGAAGCATGACGTAATGGGGGGGTGTTATCTCTTTTGTCGAAAATCAGCCGTTTTTGCTCGAACATTAAATGCCTCCAAATGGTATTTAATTAACTTCCCGAGCCCCTGGAAGCATGAAAATAACTTTAAACATGCTAATTTTAGCTCTAACACTGATGATCCACCTACAAATGTGAACTGACGTTCAAAAATAAAACATTTGAAAACGGACCATTTTCCACATTTCTGAAGCATGACGTAATGGGGGGGTGTTATCTCTTTTGTCGAAAATCAGCCGTTTTTGCTCGAACATTAAATGCCTCCAAATGGTATTTAATTAACTTCCCGAGCCCCTGGAAGCATGAAAATCACTTTAAACATGCTAATTTTAGCTCTAACACTGATGATCCACCTACAAATGTGAACTGACGTTCAAAAATAAAACATTTGAAAACGGACCATTTTCCACATTTCTGAAGCATGACGTAATGGGGGGGTGTTATCTCTTTTGTCGAAAATCAGCCGTTTTTGCTCGAACATTAAATGCCTCCAAATGGTATTTAATTAACTTCCCGGGGTGAAGAAACCCTTTTTGAGAACTCAGAGTGAGTAAATTGGCCATTTTCATGCACTTTTAACCATTCCATAAATCTTGTGTTTTGGGCCCCTGGAAGCATGAAAATCACTTTAAACATGCTAATTTTAGCTCTAACACTGATGATCCACCTACAAATGTGAACTGACGTTCAAAAATAAAACATTTGAAAACGGACCATTTTCCACATTTCTGAAGCATGACGTAATGGGGGGGTGTTATCTCTTTTGTCGAAAATCAGCCGTTTTTGCTCGAACATTAAATTGCCTCCAAATGGTATTTAATTAACTTCCCGGGGTGAAGAAACCCTTTTTGAGAACTCAGAGTGAGTAAATTGGCCATTTTCATGCACTTTTAACCATTCCATAAATCTTGTGTTTTGGGCCCCTGGAAGCATGAAAATCACTTTAAACATGCTAATTTTAGCTCTAACACTGATGATCCACCTACAAATGTGAACTGACGTTCAAAAATAAAACATTTGAAAACGGACCATTTTCCACATTTCTGAAGCATGACGTAATGGGGGGGTGTTATCTCTTTTGTCGAAAATCAGCCGTTTTTGCTCGAACATTAAATGCCTCCAAATGGTATTTAATTAACTTCCCGAGCCCCTGGAAGCATGAAAATCACTTTAAACATGCTAATTTTAGCTCTAACACTGATGATCCACCTACAAATGTGAACTGACGTTCAAAAATAAAACATTTGAAAACGGACCATTTTCCACATTTCTGAAGCATGACGTAATGGGGGGGTGTTATCTCTTTTGTCGAAAATCAGCCGTTTTTGCTCGAACATTAAATGCCTCCAAATGGTATTTAATTAACTTCCCGGGGTGAAGAAACCCTTTTTGAGAACTCAGAGTGAGTAAATTGGCCATTTTCATGCACTTTTAACCATTCCATAAATCTTGTGTTTTGGGCCCCTGGAAGCATGAAAATCACTTTAAACATGCTAATTTTAGCTCTAACACTGATGATCCACCTACAAATGTGAACTGACGTTCAAAAATAAAACATTTGAAAACGGACCATTTTCCACATTTCTGAAGCATGACGTAATGGGGGGGTGTTATCTCTTTTGTCGAAAATCAGCCGTTTTTGCTCGAACATTAAATGCCTCCAAATGGTATTTAATTAACTTCCCGAGCCCCTGGAAGCATGAAAATCACTTTAAACATGCTAATTTTAGCTCTAACACTGATGATCCACCTACAAATGTGAACTGACGTTCAAAAATAAAACATTTGAAAACGGACCATTTTCCACATTTCTGAAGCATGACGTAATGGGGGGGTGTTATCTCTTTTGTCGAAAATCAGCCGTTTTTGCTCGAACATTAAATGCCTCCAAATGGTATTTAATTAACTTCCCGAGCCCCTGGAAGCATGAAAATCACTTTAAACATGCTAATTTTAGCTCTAACACTGATGATCCACCTACAAATGTGAACTGACGTTCAAAAATAAAACATTTGAAAACGGACCATTTTCCACATTTCTGAAGCATGACGTAATGGGGGGGTGTTATCTCTTTTGTCGAAAATCAGCCGTTTTTGCTCGAACATTAAATGCCTCCAAATGGTATTTAATTAACTTCCCGAGCCCCTGGAAGCATGAAAATCACTTTAAACATGCTAATTTTAGCTCTAACACTGATGATCCACCTACAAATGTGAACTGACGTTCAAAAATAAAACATTTGAAAACGGACCATTTTCCACATTTCTGAAGCATGACGTAATGGGGGGGTGTTATCTCTTTTGTCGAAAATCAGCCGTTTTTGCTCGAACATTAAATGCCTCCAAATGGTATTTAATTAACTTCCCGAGCCCCTGGAAGCATGAAAATCACTTTAAACATGCTAATTTTAGCTCTAACACTGATGATCCACCTACAAATGTGAACTGACGTTCAAAAATAAAACATTTGAAAACGGACCATTTTCCACATTTCTGAAGCATGACGTAATGGGGGGGTGTTATCTCTTTTGTCGAAAATCAGCCGTTTTTGCTCGAACATTAAATGCCTCCAAATGGTATTTAATTAACTTCCCGAGCCCCTGGAAGCATGAAAATCACTTTAAACATGCTAATTTTAGCTCTAACACTGATGATCCACCTACAAATGTGAACTGACGTTCAAAAATAAAACATTTGAAAACGGACCATTTTCCACATTTCTGAAGCATGACGTAATGGGGGGGTGTTATCTCTTTTGTCGAAAATCAGCCGTTTTTGCTCGAACATTAAATGCCTCCAAATGGTATTTAATTAACTTCCCGAGCCCCTGGAAGCATGAAAATCACTTTAAACATGCTAATTTTAGCTCTAACACTGATGATCCACCTACAAATGTGAACTGACGTTCAAAAATAAAACATTTGAAAACGGACCATTTTCCACATTTCTGAAGCATGACGTAATGGGGGGGTGTTATCTCTTTTGTCGAAAATCAGCCGTTTTTGCTCGAACATTAAATGCCTCCAAATGGTATTTAATTAACTTCCCGAGCCCCTGGAAGCATGAAAATCACTTTAAACATGCTAATTTTAGCTCTAACACTGATGATCCACCTACAAATGTGAACTGACGTTCAAAAATAAAACATTTGAAAACGGACCATTTTCCACATTTCTGAAGCATGACGTAATGGGGGGGTGTTATCTCTTTTGTCGAAAATCAGCCGTTTTTGCTCGAACATTAAATGCCTCCAAATGGTATTTAATTAACTTCCCGAGCCCCTGGAAGCATGAAAATCACTTTAAACATGCTAATTTTAGCTCTAACACTGATGATCCACCTACAAATGTGAACTGACGTTCAAAAATAAAACATTTGAAAACGGACCATTTTCCACATTTCTGAAGCATGACGTAATGGGGGGGTGTTATCTCTTTTGTCGAAAATCAGCCGTTTTTGCTCGAACATTAAATGCCTCTAAATGGTATTTAATTAACTTCCCGAGCCCCTGGAAGCATGAAAATCACTTTAAACATGCTAATTTTAGCTCTAACACTGATGATCCACCTACAAATGTGAACTGACGTTCAAAAATAAAACATTTGAAAACGGACCATTTTCCACATTTCTGAAGCATGACGTAATGGGGGGGTGTTATCTCTTTTGTCGAAAATCAGCCGTTTTTGCTCGAACATTAAATGCCTCCAAATGGTATTTAATTAACTTTCCGAGCCCCTGGAAGCATGAAAATCACTTTAAACATGCTAATTTTAGCTCTAACACTGATGATCCACCTACAAATGTGAACTGACGTTCAAAAATAAAACATTTGAAAACGGACCATTTTCCACATTTCTGAAGCATGACGTAATGGGGGGGTGTTATCTCTTTTGTCGAAAATCAGCCGTTTTTGCTCGATAATTAAATGCCTCCAAATGGTATTTAATTAACTTCCCGAGCCCCTGGAAGCATGAAAATCACTTTAAACATGCTAATTTTAGCTCTAACACTGATGATCCACCTACAAATGTGAACTGACGTTAAAAAATAAAACATTTGAAAACGGACCATTTTCCACATTTCTGAAGCATGACGTAATGGGGGGGTGTTATCTCTTTTGTCGAAAATCAGCCGTTTTTGCTCGAACATTAAATGCCTCCAAATGGTATTTAATTAACTTCCCGGGGTGAAGAAACCCTTTTTGAGAACTCAGAGTGAGTAAATTGGCCATTTTCATGCACTTTTAACCATTCCATAAATCTTGTGTTTTGGGCCCCTGGAAGCATGAAAATCACTTTAAACATGCTAATTTTAGCTCTAACACTGATGATCCACCTACAAATGTGAACTGACGTTCAAAAATAAAACATTTGAAAACGGACCATTTTCCACATTTCTGAAGCATGACGTAATGGGGGGGTGTTATCTCTTTTGTCGAAAATCAGCCGTTTTTGCTCGAACATTAAATGCCTCCAAATGGTATTTAATTAACTTCCCGAGCCCCTGGAAGCATGAAAATCACTTTAAACATGCTAATTTTAGCTCTAACACTGATGATCCACCTACAAATGTGAACTGACGTTCAAAAATAAAACATTTGAAAACGGACCATTTTCCACATTTCTGAAGCATGACGTAATGGGGGGGTGTTATCTCTTTTGTCGAAAATCAGCCGTTTTTGCTCGAACATTAAATGCCTCCAAATGGTATTTAATTAACTTCCCGGGGTGAAGAAACCCTTTTTGAGAACTCAGAGTGAGTAAATTGGCCATTTTCATGCACTTTTAACCATTCCATAAATCTTGTGTTTTGGGCCCCTGGAAGCATGAAAATCACTTTAAACATGCTAATTTTAGCTCTAACACTGATGATCCACCTACAAATGTGAACTGACGTTCAAAAATAAAACATTTGAAAACGGACCATTTTCCACATTTCTGAAGCATGACGTAATGGGGGGGTGTTATCTCTTTTGTCGAAAATCAGCCGTTTTTGCTCGAACATTAAATGCCTCCAAATGGTATTTAATTAACTTCCCGAGCCCCTGGAAGCATGAAAATCACTTTAAACATGCTAATTTTAGCTCTAACACTGATGATCCACCTACAAATGTGAACTGACGTTCAAAAATAAAACATTTGAAAACGGACCATTTTCCACATTTCTGAAGCATGACGTAATGGGGGGGTGTTATCTCTTTTGTCGAAAATCAGCCGTTTTTGCTCGAACATTAAATGCCTCCAAATGGTATTTAATTAACTTCCCGAGCCCCTGGAAGCATGAAAATCACTTTAAACATGCTAATTTTAGCTCTAACACTGATGATCCACCTACAAATGTGAACTGACGTTCAAAAATAAAACATTTGAAAACGGACCATTTTCCACATTTCTGAAGCATGACGTAATGGGGGGGTGTTATCTCTTTTGTCGAAAATCAGCCGTTTTTGCTCGAACATTAAATGCCTCCAAATGGTATTTAATTAACTTCCCGAGCCCCTGGAAGCATGAAAATCACTTTAAACATGCTAATTTTAGCTCTAACACTGATGATCCACCTACAAATGTGAACTGACGTTCAAAAATAAAACATTTGAAAATGGACCATTTTCCACATTTCTGAAGCATGACGTAATGGGGGGGTGTTATCTCTTTTGTCGAAAATCAGCCGTTTTTGCTCGAACATTAAATGCCTCCAAATGGTATTTAATTAACTTCCCGAGCCCCTGGAAGCATGAAAATCACTTTAAACATGCTAATTTTAGCTCTAACACTGATGATCCACCTACAAATGTGAACTGACGTTCAAAAATAAAACATTTGAAAACGGACCATTTTCCACATTTCTGAAGCATGACGTAATGGGGGGGTGTTATCTCTTTTGTCGAAAATCAGCCGTTTTTGCTCGAACATTAAATGCCTCCAAATGGTATTTAATTAACTTCCCGAGCCCCTGGAAGCATGAAAATCACTTTAAACATGCTAATTTTAGCTCTAACACTGATGATCCACCTACAAATGTGAACTGACGTTCAAAAATAAAACATTTGAAAACGGACCATTTTCCACATTTCTGAAGCATGACGTAATGGGGGGGTGTTATCTCTTTTGTCGAAAATCAGCCGTTTTTGCTCGAACATTAAATGCCTCCAAATGGTATTTAATTAACTTCCCGAGCCCCTGGAAGCATGAAAATCACTTTAAACATGCTAATTTTAGCTCTAACACTGATGATCCACCTACAAATGTGAACTGACGTTCAAAAATAAAACATTTGAAAACGGACCATTTTCCACATTTCTGAAGCATGACGTAATGGGGGGGTGTTATCTCTTTTGTCGAAAATCAGCCGTTTTTGCTCGAACATTAAATGCCTCCAAATGGTATTTAATTAACTTCCCGAGCCCCTGGAAGCATGAAAATCACTTTAAACATGCTAATTTTAGCTCTAACACTGATGATCCACCTACAAATGTGAACTGACGTTCAAAAATAAAACATTTGAAAACGGACCATTTTCCACATTTCTGAAGCATGACGTAATGGGGGGGTGTTATCTCTTTTGTCGAAAATCAGCCGTTTTTGCTCGAACATTAAATGCCTCCAAATGGTATTTAATTAACTTCCCGAGCCCCTGGAAGCATGAAAATCACTTTAAACATGCTAATTTTAGCTCTAACACTGATGATCCACCTACAAATGTGAACTGACGTTCAAAAATAAAACATTTGAAAACGGACCATTTTCCACATTTCTGAAGCATGACGTAATGGGGGGGTGTTATCTCTTTTGTCGAAAATCAGCCGTTTTTGCTCGAACATTA
The DNA here is from genome assembly GCF_964263255.1 of Lissotriton vulgaris. Lineage (NCBI taxonomy): Eukaryota > Metazoa > Chordata > Amphibia > Caudata > Salamandridae > Lissotriton > Lissotriton vulgaris. Next base: position 10,029 of record NW_028254187.1, read on the forward strand.
AATGCCTCCAAATGGTATTTAATTAACTTCCCGGGGTGAAGAAACCCTTTTTGAGAACTCAGAGTGAGTAAATTGGCCATTTTCATGCACTTTTAACCATTCCATAAATCTTGTGTTTTGGGCCCCTGGAAGCATGAAAATCACTTTAAACATGCTAATTTTAGCTCTAACACTGATGATCCACCTACAAATGTGAACTGACGTTCAAAAATAAAACATTTGAAAACGGACCATTTTCCACATTTCTGAAGCATGACGTAATGGGGGGGTGTTATCTCTTTTGTCGAAAATCAGCCGTTTTTGCTCGAACATTAAATGCCTCCAAATGGTATTTAATTAACTTCCCGAGCCCCTGGAAGCATGAAAATCACTTTAAACATGCTAATTTTAGCTCTAACACTGATGATCCACCTACAAATGTGAACTGACGTTCAAAAATAAAACATTTGAAAACGGACCATTTTCCACATTTCTGAAGCATGACGTAATGGGGGGGTGTTATCTCTTTTGTCGAAAATCAGCCGTTTTTGCTCGAACATTAAATGCCTCCAAATGGTATTTAATTAACTTCCCGAGCCCCTGGAAGCATGAAAATCACTTTAAACATGCTAATTTTAGCTCTAACACTGATGATCCACCTACAAATGTGAACTGACGTTCAAAAATAAAACATTTGAAAACGGACCATTTTCCACATTTCTGAAGCATGACGTAATGGGGGGGTGTTATCTCTTTTGTCGAAAATCAGCCGTTTTTGCTCGAACATTAAATGCCTCCAAATGGTATTTAATTAACTTCCCGAGCCCCTGGAAGCATGAAAATCACTTTAAACATGCTAATTTTAGCTCTAACACTGATGATCCACCTACAAATGTGAACTGACGTTCAAAAATAAAACATTTGAAAACGGACCATTTTCCACATTTCTGAAGCATGACGTAATGGGGGGGTGTTATCTCTTTTGTCGAAAATCAGCCGTTTTTGCTCGAACATTAAATGCCTCCAAATGGTATTTAATTAACTTCCCGGGGTGAAGAAACCCTTTTTGAGAACTCAGAGTGAGTAAATTGGCCATTTTCATGCACTTTTAACCATTCCATAAATCTTGTGTTTTGGGCCCCTGGAAGCATGAAAATCACTTTAAACATGCTAATTTTAGCTCTAACACTGATGATCCACCTACAAATGTGAACTGACGTTCAAAAATAAAACATTTGAAAACGGACCATTTTCCACATTTCTGAAGCATGACGTAATGGGGGGGTGTTATCTCTTTTGTCGAAAATCAGCCGTTTTTGCTCGAACATTAAATGCCTCCAAATGGTATTTAATTAACTTCCCGAGCCCCTGGAAGCATGAAAATCACTTTAAACATGCTAATTTTAGCTCTAACACTGATGATCCACCTACAAATGTGAACTGACGTTCAAAAATAAAACATTTGAAAACGGACCATTTTCCACATTTCTGAAGCATGACGTAATGGGGGGGTGTTATCTCTTTTGTCGAAAATCAGCCGTTTTTGCTCGAACATTAAATGCCTCCAAATGGTATTTAATTAACTTCCCGAGCCCCTGGAAGCATGAAAATCACTTTAAACATGCTAATTTTAGCTCTAACACTGATGATCCACCTACAAATGTGAACTGACGTTCAAAAATAAAACATTTGAAAACGGACCATTTTCCACATTTCTGAAGCATGACGTAATGGGGGGGTGTTATCTCTTTTGTCGAAAATCAGCCGTTTTTGCTCGAACATTAAATGCCTCCAAATGGTATTTAATTAACTTCCCGGGGTGAAGAAACCCTTTTTGAGAACTCAGAGTGAGTAAATTGGCCATTTTCATGCACTTTTAACCATTCCATAAATCTTGTGTTTTGGGCCCCTGGAAGCATGAAAATCACTTTAAACATGCTAATTTTAGCTCTAACACTGATGATCCACCTACAAATGTGAACTGACGTTCAAAAATAAAACATTTGAAAACGGACCATTTTCCACATTTCTGAAGCATGACGTAATGGGGGGGTGTTATCTCTTTTGTCGAAAATCAGCCGTTTTTGCTCGAACATTAAATGCCTCCAAATGGTATTTAATTAACTTCCCGAGCCCCTGGAAGCATGAAAATCACTTTAAACATGCTAATTTTAGCTCTAACACTGATGATCCACCTACAAATGTGAACTGACGTTCAAAAATAAAACATTTGAAAACGGACCATTTTCCACATTTCTGAAGCATGACGTAATGGGGGGGTGTTATCTCTTTTGTCGAAAATCAGCCGTTTTTGCTCGAACATTAAATGCCTCCAAATGGTATTTAATTAACTTCCCGAGCCCCTGGAAGCATGAAAATCACTTTAAACATGCTAATTTTAGCTCTAACACTGATGATCCACCTACAAATGTGAACTGACGTTCAAAAATAAAACATTTGAAAACGGACCATTTTCCACATTTCTGAAGCATGACGTAATGGGGGGGTGTTATCTCTTTTGTCGAAAATCAGCCGTTTTTGCTCGAACATTAAATGCCTCCAAATGGTATTTAATTAACTTCCCGAGCCCCTGGAAGCATGAAAATCACTTTAAACATGCTAATTTTAGCTCTAACACTGATGATCCACCTACAAATGTGAACTGACGTTCAAAAATAAAACATTTGAAAACGGACCATTTTCCACATTTCTGAAGCATGACGTAATGGGGGGGTGTTATCTCTTTTGTCGAAAATCAGCCGTTTTTGCTCGAACATTAAATGCCTCCAAATGGTATTTAATTAACTTCCTGAGCCCCTGGAAGCATGAAAATCACTTTAAACATGCTAATTTTAGCTCTAACACTGATGATCCACCTACAAATGTGAACTGACGTTCAAAAATAAAACATTTGAAAACGGACCATTTTCCACATTTCTGAAGCATGACGTAATGGGGGGGTGTTATCTCTTTTGTCGAAAATCAGCCGTTTTTGCTCGAACATTAAATGCCTCCAAATGGTATTTAATTAACTTCCCGAGCCCCTGGAAGCATGAAAATCACTTTAAACATGCTAATTTTAGCTCTAACACTGATGATCCACCTACAAATGTGAACTGACGTTCAAAAATAAAACATTTGAAAACGGACCATTTTCCACATTTCTGAAGCATGACGTAATGGGGGGGTGTTATCTCTTTTGTCGAAAATCAGCCATTTTTGCTCGAACATTAAATGCCTCCAAATGGTATTTAATTAACTTCCCAAACCCCTGGAAGCATGAAAATCACTTTAAACATGCTAATTTTAGCTCTAACACTGATGATCCACCTACAAATGTGAACTGACGTTCAAAAATAAAACATTTGAAAACGGACCATTTTCCACATTTCTGAAGCATGACGTAATGGGGGGGTGTTATCTCTTTTGTCGAAAATCAGCCGTTTTTGCTCGAACATTAAATGCCTCCAAATGGTATTTAATTAACTTCCCGAGCCCCTGGAAGCATGAAAATCACTTTAAACATGCTAATTTTAGCTCTAACACTGATGATCCACCTACAAATGTGAACTGACGCTCAAAAATAAAACATTTGAAAACGGACCATTTTCCACATTTCTGAAGCATGACGTAATGGGGGGGTGTTATCTCTTTTGTCGAAAATCAGCCGTTTTTGCTCGAACATTAAATGCCTCCAAATGGTATTTAATTAACTTCCCGAGCCCCTGGAAGCATGAAAATCACTTTAAACATGCTAATTTTAGCTCTAACACTGATGATCCACCTACAAATGTGAACTGACGTTCAAAAATAAAACATTTGAAAACGGACCATTTTCCACATTTCTGAAGCATGACGTAATGGGGGGGTGTTATCTCTTTTGTCGAAAATCAGCCGTTTTTGCTCGAACATTAAATGCCTCCAAATGGTATTTAATTAACTTCCCGGGGTGAAGAAACCCTTTTTGAGAACTCAGAGTGAGTAAATTGGCCATTTTCATGCACTTTTAACCATTCCATAAATCTTGTGTTTTGGGCCCCTGGAAGCATGAAAATCACTTTAAACATGCTAATTTTAGCTCTAACACTGATGATCCACCTACAAATGTGAACTGACGTTCAAAAATAAAACATTTGAAAACGGACCATTTTCCACATTTCTGAAGCATGACGTAATGGGGGGGTGTTATCTCTTTTGTCGAAAATCAGCCGTTTTTGCTCGAACATTAAATGCCTCCAAATGGTATTTAATTAACTTCCCGGGGTGAAGAAACCCTTTTTGAGAACTCAGAGTGAGTAAATTGGCCATTTTCATGCACTTTTAACCATTCCATAAATCTTGTGTTTTGGGCCCCTGGAAGCATGAAAATCACTTTAAACATGCTAATTTTAGCTCTAACACTGATGATCCACCTACAAATGTGAACTGACGTTCAAAAATAAAACATTTGAAAACGGACCATTTTCCACATTTCTGAAGCATGACGTAATGGGGGGGTGTTATCTCTTTTGTCGAAAATCAGCCGTTTTTGCTCGAACATTAAATGCCTCCAAATGGTATTTAATTAACTTCCCGGGGTGAAGAAACCCTTTTTGAGAACTCAGAGTGAGTAAATTGGCCATTTTCATGCACTTTTAACCATTCCATAAATCTTGTGTTTTGGGCCCCTGGAAGCATGAAAATCACTTTAAACATGCTAATTTTAGCTCTAACACTGATGATCCACCTACAAATGTGAACTGACGTTCAAAAATAAAACATTTGAAAACGGACCATTTTCCACATTTCTGAAGCATGAAGTAATGGGGGGGTGTTATCTCTTTTGTCGAAAATCAGCCGTTTTTGCTCGAACATTAAATGCCTCCAAATGGTATTTAATTAACTTCCCGGGGTGAAGAAACCCTTTTTGAGAACTCAGAGTGAGTAAATTGGCCATTTTCATGCACTTTTAACCATTCCATAAATCTTGTGTTTTGGGCCCCTGGAAGCATGAAAATCACTTTAAACATGCTAATTTTAGCTCTAACACTGATGATCCACCTACAAATGTGAACTGACGTTCAAAAATAAAACATTTGAAAACGGACCATTTTCCACATTTCTGAAGCATGACGTAATGGGGGGGTGTTATCTCTTTTGTCGAAAATCAGCCGTTTTTGCTCGAACATTAAATGCCTCCAAATGGTATTTAATTAACTTCCCGAGCCCCTGGAAGCATGAAAATCACTTTAAACATGCTAATTTTAGCTCTAACACTGATGATCCACCTACAAATGTGAACTGACGTTCAAAAATAAAACATTTGAAAACGGACCATTTTCCACATTTCTGAAGCATGACGTAATGGGGGGGTGTTATCTCTTTTGTCGAAAATCAGCCGTTTTTGCTCGAACATTAAATGCCTCCAAATGGTATTTAATTAACTTCCCGAGCCCCTGGAAGCATGAAAATCACTTTAAACATGCTAATTTTAGCTCTAACACTGATGATCCACCTACAAATGTGAACTGACGTTCAAAAATAAAACATTTGAAAACGGACCATTTTCCACATTTCTGAAGCATGACGTAATGGGGGGGTGTTATCTCTTTTGTCGAAAATCAGCCGTTTTTGCTCGAACATTAAATGCCTCCAAATGGTATGTAATTAACTTCCCGAGCCCCTGGAAGCATGAAAATCACTTTAAACATGCTAATTTTAGCTCTAACACTGATGATCCACCTACAAATGTGAACTGACGTTCAAAAATAAAACATTTGAAAACGGACCATTTTCCACATTTCTGAAGCATGACGTAATGGGGGGGTGTTATCTCTTTTGTCGAAAATCAGCCGTTTTTGCTCGAACATTAAATGCCTCCAAATGGTATTTAATTAACTTCCCGGGGTGAAGAAACCCTTTTTGAGAACTCAGAGTGAGTAAATTGGCCATTTTCATGCACTTTTAACCATTCCATAAATCTTGTGTTTTGGGCCCCTGGAAGCATGAAAATCACTTTAAAGATGCTAATTTTAGCTCTAACACTGATGATCCACCTACAAATGTGAACTGACGTTCAAAAATAAAACATTTGAAAACGGACCATTTTCCACATTTCTGAAGCATGACGTAATGGGGGGGTGTTATCTCTTTTGTCGAAAATCAGCCGTTTTTGCTCGAACATTAAATGCCTCCAAATGGTATTTAATTAACTTCCCGAGCCCCTGGAAGCATGAAAATCACTTTAAACATGCTAATTTTAGCTCTAACACTGATGATCCACCTACAAATGTGAACTGACGTTCAAAAATAAAACATTTGAAAACGGACCATTTTCCACATTTCTGAAGCATGACGTAATGGGGGGGTGTTATCTCTTTTGTCGAAAATCAGCCGTTTTTGCTCGAACATTAAATGCCTCCAAATGGTATTTAATTAACTTCCCGAGCCCCTGGAAGCATGAAAATCACTTTAAACATGCTAATTTTAGCTCTAACACTGATGATCCACCTACAAATGTGAACTGACGTTCAAAAATAAAACATTTGAAAACGGACCATTTTCCACATTTCTGAAGCATGACGTAATGGGGGGGTGTTATCTCTTTTGTCGAAAATCAGCCGTTTTTGCTCGAACATTAAATGCCTCCAAATGGTATTTAATTAACTTCCCGGGGTGAAGAAACCCTTTTTGAGAACTCAGAGTGAGTAAATTGGCCATTTTCATGAACTTTTAACCATTCCATAAATCTTGTGTTTTGGGCCCCTGGAAGCATGAAAATCACTTTAAACATGCTAATTTTAGCTCTAACACTGATGATCCACCTACAAATGTGAACTGACGTTCAAAAATAAAACATTTGAAAACGGACCATTTTCCACATTTCTGAAGCATGACGTAATGGGGGGGTGTTATCTCTTTTGTCGAAAATCAGCCGTTTTTGCTCGAACATTAAATGCCTCCAAATGGTATTTAATTAACTTCCCGAGCCCCTGGAAGCATGAAAATCACTTTAAACATGCTAATTTTAGCTCTAACACTGATGATCCACCTACAAATGTGAACTGACGTTCAAAAATAAAACATTTGAAAACGGACCATTTTCCACATTTCTGAAGCATGACGTAATGGGGGGGTGTTATCTCTTTTGTCGAAAATCAGCCGTTTTTGCTCGAACATTAAATGCCTCCAAATGGTATTTAATTAACTTCCCGAGCCCCTGGAAGCATGAAAATCACTTTAAACATGCTAATTTTAGCTCTAACACTGATGATCCACCTACAAATGTGAACTGACGTTCAAAAATAAAACATTTGAAAACGGACCATTTTCCACATTTCTGAAGCATGACGTAATGGGGGGGTGTTATCTCTTTTGTCGAAAATCAGCCGTTTTTGCTCGAACATTAAATGCCTCCAAATGGTATTTAATTAACTTCCCGAGCCCCTGGAAGCATGAAAATCACTTTAAACATGCTAATTTTAGCTCTAACACTGATGATCCACCTACAAATGTGAACTGACGTTCAAAAATAAAACATTTGAAAACGGACCATTTTCCACATTTCTGAAGCATGACGTAATGGGGGGGTGTTATCTCTTTTGTCGAAAATCAGCCGTTTTTGCTCGAACATTAAATGCCTCCAAATGGTATTTAATTAACTTCCCGAGCCCCTGGAAGCATGAAAATCACTTTAAACATGCTAATTTTAGCTCTAACACTGATGATCCACCTACAAATGTGAACTGACGTTAAAAAATAAAACATTTGAAAACGGACCATTTTCCACATTTCTGAAGCATGACGTAATGGGGGGGTGTTATCTCTTTTGTCGAAAATCAGCCGTTTTTGCTCGAACATTAAATGCCTCCAAATGGTATTTAATTAACTTCCCGAGCCCCTGTAAGCATGAAAATCACTTTAAACATGCTAATTTTAGCTCTAACACTGATGATCCACCTACAAATGTGAACTGACGTTCAAAAATAAAACATTTGAAAACGGACCATTTTCCACATTTCTGAAGCATGACGTAATGGGGGGGTGTTATCTCTTTTGTCGAAAATCAGCCGTTTTTGCTCGAACATTAAATGCCTCCAAATGGTATTTAATTAACTTCCCAAACCCCTGGAAGCATGAAAATCACTTTAAACATGCTAATTTTAGCTCTAACACTGATGATCCACCTACAAATGTGAACTGACGTTCAAAAATAAAACATTTGAAAACGGACCATTTTCCACATTTCTGAAGCATGACGTAATGGGGGGGTGTTATCTCTTTTGTCGAAAATCAGCCGTTTTTGCTCGAACATTAAATGCCTCCAAATGGTATTTAATTAACTTCCCGGGGTGAAGAAACCCTTTTTGAGAACTCAGAGTGAGTAAATTGGCCATTTTCATGCACTTTTAACCATTCCATAAATCTTGTGTTTTGGGCCCCTGGAAGCATGAAAATCACTTTAAACATGCTAATTTTAGCTCTAACACTGATGATCCACCTACAAATGTGAACTGACGTTCAAAAATAAAACATTTGAAAACGGACCATTTTCCACATTTCTGAAGCATGACGTAATGGGGGGGTGTTATCTCTTTTGTCGAAAATCAGCCGTTTTTGCTCGAACATTAAATGCCTCCAAATGGTATTTAATTAACTTCCCGAGCCCCTGGAAGCATGAAAATCACTTTAAACATGCTAATTTTAGCTCTAACACTGATGATCCACCTACAAATGTGAACTGACGTTCAAAAATAAAACATTTGAAAACGGACCATTTTCCACATTTCTGAAGCATGACGTAATGGGGGGGTGTTATCTCTTTTGTCGAAAATCAGCCGTTTTTGCTCGAACATTAAATGCCTCCAAATGGTATTTAATTAACTTCCCGAGCCCCTGGAAGCATGAAAATCACTTTAAACATGCTAATTTTAGCTCTAACACTGATGATCCACCTACAAATGTGAACTGACGTTCAAAAATAAAACATTTGAAAACGGACCATTTTCCACATTTCTGAAGCATGACGTAATGGGGGGGTGTTATCTCTTTTGTCGAAAATCAGCCGTTTTTGCTCGAACATTAAATGCCTCCAAATGGTATTTAATTAACTTCCCGGGGTGAAGAAACCCTTTTTGAGAACTCAGAGTGAGTAAATTGGCCATTTTCATGCACTTTTAACCATTCCATAAATCTTGTGTTTTGGGCCCCTGGAAGCATGAAAATCACTTTAAACATGCTAATTTTAGCTCTAACACTGATGATCCACCTACAAATGTGAACTGACGTTCAAAAATAAAACATTTGAAAACGGACCATTTTCCACATTTCTGAAGCATGACGTAATGGGGGGGTGTTATCTCTTTTGTCGAAAATCAGCCGTTTTTGCTCGAACATTAAATGCCTCCAAATGGTATTTAATTAACTTCCCGGGGTGAAGAAACCCTTTTTGAGAACTCAGAGTGAGTAAATTGGCCATTTTCATGCACTTTTAACCATTCCATAAATCTTGTGTTTTGGGCCCCTGGAAGCATGAAAATCACTTTAAACATGCTAATTTTAGCTCTAACACTGATGATCCACCTACAAATGTGAACTGACGTTCAAAAATAAAACATTTGAAAACGGACCATTTTCCACATTTCTGAAGCATGACGTAATGGGGGGGTGTTATCTCTTTTGTCGAAAATCAGCCGTTTTTGCTCGAACATTAAATGCCTCCAAATGGTATTTAATTAACTTCCCGAGCCCCTGGAAGCATGAAAATCACTTTAAACATGCTAATTTTAGCTCTAACACTGATGATCCACCTACAAATGTGAACTGACGTTCAAAAATAAAACATTTGAAAACGGACCATTTTCCACATTTCTGAAGCATGACGTAATGGGGGGGTGTTATCTCTTTTGTCGAAAATCAGCCGTTTTTGCTCGAACATTAAATGCCTCCAAATGGTATTTAATTAACTTCCCGAGCCCCTGGAAGCATGAAAATCACTTTAAACATGCTAATTTTAGCTCTAACACTGATGATCCACCTACAAATGTGAACTGACGTTCAAAAATAAAACATTTGAAAACGGACCATTTTCCACATTTCTGAAGCATGACGTAATGGGGGGGTGTTATCTCTTTTGTCGAAAATCAGCCGTTTTTGCTCGAACATTAAATGCCTCCAAATGGTATTTAATTAACTTCCCGGGGTGAAGAAACCCTTTTTGAGAACTCAGAGTGAGTAAATTGGCCATTTTCATGCACTTTTAACCATTCCATAAATCTTGTGTTTTGGGCCCCTGGAAGCATGAAAATCACTTTAAACATGCTAATTTTAGCTCTAACACTGATGATCCACCTACAAATGTGAACTGACGTTCAAAAATAAAACATTTGAAAACGGACCATTTTCCACATTTCTGAAGCATGACGTAATGGGGGGGTGTTATCTCTTTTGTCGAAAATCAGCCGTTTTTGCTCGAACATTAAATGCCTCCAAATGGTATTTAATTAACTTCCCGAGCCCCTGGAAGCATGAAAATCACTTTAAACATGCTAATTTTAGCTCTAACACTGATGATCCACCTACAAATGTGAACTGACGTTCAAAAATAAAACATTTGAAAACGGACCATTTTCCACATTTCTGAAGCATGACGTAATGGGGGGGTGTTATCTCTTTTGTCGAAAATCAGCCGTTTTTGCTCGAACATTAAATGCCTCCAAATGGTATTTAATTAACTTCCCGAGCCCCTGGAAGCATGAAAATCACTTTAAACATGCTAATTTTAGCTCTAACACTGATGATCCACCTACAAATGTGAACTGACGTTCAAAAATAAAACATTTGAAAACGGACCATTTTCCACATTTCTGAAGCATGACGTAATGGGGGGGTGTTATCTCTTTTGTCGAAAATCAGCCGTTTTTGCTCGAACATTAAATGCCTCCAAATGGTATTTAATTAACTTCCCGAGCCCCTGGAAGCATGAAAATCACTTTAAACATGCTAATTTTAGCTCTAACACTGATGATCCACCTACAAATGTGAACTGACGTTCAAAAATAAAACATTTGAAAACGGACCATTTTCCACATTTCTGAAGCATGACGTAATGGGGGGGTGTTATCTCTTTTGTCGAAAATCAGCCGTTTTTGCTCGAACATTAAATGCCTCCAAATGGTATTTAATTAACTTCCCGAGCCCCTGGAAGCATGAAAATCACTTTAAACATGCTAATTTTAGCTCTAACACTGATGATCCACCTACAAATGTGAACTGACGTTCAAAAATAAAACATTTGAAAACGGACCATTTTCCACATTTCTGAAGCATGACGTAATGGGGGGGTGTTATCTCTTTTGTCGAAAATCAGCCGTTTTTGCTCGAACATTAAATGCCTCCAAATGGTATTTAATTAACTTCCCGAGCCCCTGGAAGCATGAAAATCACTTTAAACATGATAATTTTAGCTCTAACACTGATGATCCACCTACAAATGTGAACTGACGTTCAAAAATAAAACATTTGAAAACGGACCATTTTCCACATTTCTGAAGCATGACGTAATGGGGGGGTGTTATCTCTTTTGTCGAAAATCAGCCGTTTTTGCTCGAACATTAAATGCCTCCAAATGGTATTTAATTAACTTCCCAAACCCCTGGAAGCATGAAAATCACTTTAAACATGCTAATTTTAGCTCTAACACTGATGATCCACCTACAAATGTGAACTGACGTTCAAAAATAAAACATTTGAAAACGGACCATTTTCCACATTTCTGAAGCATGACGTAATGGGGGGGTGTTATCTCTTTTGTCGAAAATCAGCCGTTTTTGCTCGAACATTAAATGCCTCCAAATGGTATTTAATTAACTTCCCGGGGTGAAGAAACCCTTTTTGAGAACTCAGAGTGAGTAAATTGGCCATTTTCATGCACTTTTAACCATTCCATAAATCTTGTGTTTTGGGCCCCTGGAAGCATGAAAATCACTTTAAACATGCTAATTTTAGCTCTAACACTGATGATCCACCTACAAATGTGAACTGACGTTCAAAAATAAAACATTTGAAAACGGACCATTTTCCACATTTCTGAAGCATGACGTAATGGGGGGGTGTTATCTCTTTTGTCGAAAATCAGCCGTTTTTGCTCGAACATTAAATGCCTCCAAATGGTATTTAATTAACTTCCCGAGCCCCTGGAAGCATGAAAATCACTTTAAACATGCTAATTTTAGCTCTAACACTGATGATCCACCTACAAATGTGAACTGACGTTCAAAAATAAAACATTTGAAAACGGACCATTTTCCACATTTCTGAAGCATGACGTAATGGGGGGGTGTTATCTCTTTTGTCGAAAATCAGCCGTTTTTGCTCGAACATTAAATGCCTCCAAATGGTATTTAATTAACTTCCCGAGCCCCTGGAAGCATGAAAATCACTTTAAACATGCTAATTTTAGCTCTAACACTGATGATCCACCTACAAATGTGAACTGACGTTCAAAAATAAAACATTTGAAAACGGACCATTTTCCACATTTCTGAAGCATGACGTAATGGGGGGGTGTTATCTCTTTTGTCGAAAATCAGCCGTTTTTGCTCGAACATTAAATGCCTCCAAATGGTATTTAATTAACTTCCCGGGGTGAAGAAACCCTTTTTGAGAACTCAGAGTGAGTAAATTGGCCATTTTCATGCACTTTTAACCATTCCATAAATCTTGTGTTTTGGGCCCCTGGAAGCATGAAAATCACTTTAAACATGCTAATTTTAGCTCTAACACTGATGATCCACCTACAAATGTGAACTGACGTTCAAAAATAAAACATTTGAAAACGGACCATTTTCCACATTTCTGAAGCATGACGTAATGGGGGGGTGTTATCTCTTTTGTCGAAAATCAGCCGTTTTTGCTCGAACATTAAATGCCTCCAAATGGTATTTAATTAACTTCCCGGGGTGAAGAAACCCTTTTTGAGAACTCAGAGTGAGTAAATTGGCCATTTTCATGCACTTTTAACCATTCCATAAATCTTGTGTTTTGGGCCCCTGGAAGCATGAAAATCACTTTAAACATGCTAATTTTAGCTCTAACACTGATGATCCACCTACAAATGTGAACTGACGTTCAAAAATAAAACATTTGAAAACGGACCATTTTCCACATTTCTGAAGCATGACGTAATGGGGGGGTGTTATCTCTTTTGTCGAAAATCAGCCGTTTTTGCTCGAACATTAAATGCCTCCAAATGGTATTTAATTAACTTCCCGAGCCCCTGGAAGCATGAAAATCACTTTAAACATGCTAATTTTAGCTCTAACACTGATGATCCACCTACAAATGTGAACTGACGTTCAAAAATAAAACATTTGAAAACGGACCATTTTCCACATTTCTGAAGCATGACGTAATGGGGGGGTGTTATCTCTTTTGTCGAAAATCAGCCGTTTTTGCTCGAACATTAAATGCCTCCAAATGGTATTTAATTAACTTCCCGAGCCCCTGGAAGCATGAAAATCACTTTAAACATGCTAATTTTAGCTCTAACACTGATGATCCACCTACAAATGTGAACTGACGTTCAAAAATAAAACATTTGAAAACGGACCATTTTCCACATTTCTGAAGCATGACGTAATGGGGGGGTGTTATCTCTTTTGTCGAAAATCAGCCGTTTTTGCTCGTACATTAAATGCCTCCAAATGGTATTTAATTAACTTCCCGAGCCCCTGGAAGCATGAAAATCACTTTAAACATGCTAATTTTAGCTCTAACACTGATGATCCACCTACAAATGTGAACTGACGTTCAAAAATAAAACACTTGAAAACGGACCATTTTCCACATTTCTGAAGCATGACGTAATGGGGGGGTGTTATCTCTTTTGTCGAAAATCAGCCGTTTTTGCTCGAACATTAAATGCCTCCAAATGGTATTTAATTAACTTCCCGAGCCCCTGGAAGCATGAAAATCACTTTAAACATGCTAATTTTAGCTCTAACACTGATGATCCACCTACAAATGTGAACTGACGTTCAAAAATAAAACATTTGAAAACGGACCATTTTCCACATTTCTGAAGCATGACGTAATGGGGGGGTGTTATCTCTTTTGTCGAAAATCAGCCGTTTTTGCTCGAACATTAAATGCCTCCAAATGGTATTTAATTAACTTCCCGGGGTGAAGAAACCCTTTTTGAGAACTCAGAGTGAGTAAATTGGCCATTTTCATGCACTTTTAACCATTCCATAAATCTTGTGTTTTGGGCCCCTGGAAGCATGAAAATCACTTTAAACATGCTAATTTTAGCTCTAACACTGATGATCCACCTACAAATGTGAACTGACGTTCAAAAATAAAACATTTGAAAACGGACCATTTTCCACATTTCTGAAGCATGACGTAATGGGGGGGTGTTATCTCTTTTGTCGAAAATCAGCCGTTTTTGCTCGAACATTAAATGCCTCCAAATGGTATTTAATTAACTTCCCGAGCCCCTGGAAGCATGAAAATCACTTTAAACATGCTAATTTTAGCTCTAACACTGATGATCCACCTACAAATGTGAACTGACGTTCAAAAATAAAACATTTGAAAACGGACCATTTTCCACATTTCTGAAGCATGACGTAATGGGGGGGTGTTATCTCTTTTGTCGAAAATCAGCCGTTTTTGCTCGAACATTAAATGCCTCCAAATGGTATTTAATTAACTTCCCGAGCCCCTGGAAGCATGAAAATCACTTTAAACATGCTAATTTTAGCTCTAACACTGATGATCCACCTACAAATGTGAACTGACGTTCAAAAATAAAACATTTGAAAACGGACCATTTTCCACATTTCTGAAGCATGACGTAATGGGGGGGTGTTATCTCTTTTGTCGAAAATCAGCCGTTTTTGCTCGAACATTAAATGCCTCCAAATGGTATTTAATTAACTTCCCGGGGTGAAGAAACCCTTTTTGAGAACTCAGAGTGAGTAAATTGGCCATTTTCATGCACTTTTAACCATTCCATAAATCTTGTGTTTTGGGCCCCTGGAAGCATGAAAATCACTTTAAACATGCTAATTTTAGCTCTAACACTGATGATCCACCTACAAATGTGAACTGACGTTCAAAAATAAAACATTTGAAAACGGACCATTTTCCACATTTCTGAAGCATGACGTAATGGGGGGGTGTTATCTCTTTTGTCGAAAATCAGCCGTTTTTGCTCGAACATTAAATGCCTCCAAATGGTATTTAATTAACTTCCCGGGGTGAAGAAACCCTTTTTGAGAACTCAGAGTGAGTAAATTGGCCATTTTCATGCACTTTTAACCATTCCATAAATCTTGTGTTTTGGGCCCCTGGAAGCATGAAAATCACTTTAAACATGCTAATTTTAGCTCTAACACTGATGATCCACCTACAAATGTGAACTGACGTTCAAAAATAAAACATTTGAAAACGGACCATTTTCCACATTTCTGAAGCATGACGTAATGGGGGGGTGTTATCTCTTTTGTCGAAAATCAGCCGTTTTTGCTCGAACATTAAATGCCTCCAAATGGTATTTAATTAACTTCCCGAGCCCCTGGAAGCATGAAAATCACTTTAAACATGCTAATTTTAGCTCTAACACTGATGATCCACCTACAAATGTGAACTGACGTTCAAAAATAAAACATTTGAAAACGGACCATTTTCCACATTTCTGAAGCATGACGTAATGGGGGGGTGTTATCTCTTTTGTCGAAAATCAGCCGTTTTTGCTCGAACATTAAATGCCTCCAAATGGTATTTAATTAACTTCCCGGGGTGAAGAAACCCTTTTTGAGAACTCAGAGTGAGTAAATTGGCCATTTTCATGCACTTTTAACCATTCCATAAATCTTGTGTTTTGGGCCCCTGGAAGCATGAAAATCACTTTAAACATGCTAATTTTAGCTCTAACACTGATGATCCACCTACAAATGTGAACTGACGTTCAAAAATAAAACATTTGAAAACGGACCATTTTCCACATTTCTGAAGCATGACGTAATTGGGGGGTGTTATCTCTTTTGTCGAAAATCAGCCGTTTTTGCTCGAACATTAAATGCCTCCAAATGGTATTTAATTAACTTCCCGAGCCCCTGGAAGCATGAAAATCACTTTAAACATGCTAATTTTAGCTCTAACACTGATGATCCACCTACAAATGTGAACTGACGTTCAAAAATAAAACATTTGAAAACGGACCATTTTCCACATTTCTGAAGCATGACGTAATGGGGGGGTGTTATCTCTTTTGTCGAAAATCAGCCGTTTTTGCTCGAACATTAAATGCCTCCAAATGGTATTTAATTAACTTCCCGAGCCCCTGGAAGCATGAAAATCACTTTAAACATGCTAATTTTAGCTCTAACACTGATGATCCACCTACAAATGTGAACTGACGTTCAAAAATAAAACATTTGAAAACGGACCATTTTCCACATTTCTGAAGCATGACGTAATGGGGGGGTGTTATCTCTTTTGTCGAAAATCAGCCGTTTTTGCTCGAACATTAAATGCCTCCAAATGGTATTTAATTAACTTCCCGAGCCCCTGGAAGCATGAAAATCACTTTAAACATGCTAATTTTAGCTCTAACACTGATGATCCACCTACAAATGTGAACTGACGTTCAAAAATAAAACATTTGAAAACGGACCATTTTCCACATTTCTGAAGCATGACGTAATGGGGGGGTGTTATCTCTTTTGTCGAAAATCAGCCGTTTTTGCTCGAACATTAAATGCCTCCAAATGGTATTTAATTAACTTCCCGGGGTGAAGAAACCCTTTTTGAGAACTCAGAGTGAGTAAATTGGCCATTTTCATGCACTTTTAACCATTCCATAAATCTTGTGTTTTGGGCCCCTGGAAGCATGAAAATCACTTTAAACATGCTAATTTTAGCTCTAACACTGATGATCCACCTACAAATGTGAACTGACGTTCAAAAATAAAACATTTGAAAACGGACCATTTTCCACATTTCTGAAGCATGACGTAATGGGGGGGTGTTATCTCTTTTGTCGAAAATCAGCCGTTTTTGCTCGAACATTAAATGCCTCCAAATGGTATTTAATTAACTTCCCGGGGTGAAGAAACCCTTTTGGAGAACTCAGAGTGAGTAAATTGGCCATTTTCATGCACTTTTAACCATTCCATAAATCTTGTGTTTTGGGCCCCTGGAAGCATGAAAATCACTTTAAACATGCTAATTTTAGCTCTAACACTGATGATCCACCTACAAATGTGAACTGACGTTCAAAAATAAAACATTTGAAAACGGACCATTTTCCACATTTCTGAAGCATGACGTAATGGGGGGGTGTTATCTCTTTTGTCGAAAATCAGCCGTTTTTGCTCGAACATTAAATGCCTCCAAATGGTATTTAATTAACTTCCCGAGCCCCTGGAAGCATGAAAATCACTTTAAACATGCTAATTTTAGCTCTAACACTGATGATCCACCTACAAATGTGAACTGACGTTCAAAAATAAAACATTTGAAAACGGACCATTTTCCACATTTCTGAAGCATGACGTAATGGGGGGGTGTTATCTCTTTTGTCGAAAATCAGCTGTTTTTGCTCGAACATTAAATGCCTCCAAATGGTATTTAATTAACTTCCCGGGGTGAAGAAACCCTTTTTGAGAACTCAGAGTGAGTAAATTGGCCATTTTCATGCACTTTTAACCATTCCATAAATCTTGTGTTTTGGGCCCCTGGAAGCATGAAAATCACTTTAAACATGCTAATTTTAGCTCTAACACTGATGATCCACCTACAAATGTGAACTGACGTTCAAAAATAAAACATTTGAAAACGGACCATTTTCCACATTTCTGAAGCATGACGTAATGGGGGGGTGTTATCTCTTTTGTCGAAAATCAGCCGTTTTTGCTCGAACATTAAATGCCTCCAAATGGTATTTAATTAACTTCCCGAGCCCCTGGAAGCATGAAAATCACTTTAAACATGCGAATTTTAGCTCTAACACTGATGATCCACCTACAAATGTGAACTAACGTTCAAAAATAAAACATTTGAAAACGGACCATTTTCCACATTTCTGAAGCATGACGTAATGGGGGGGTGTTATCTCTTTTGTCGAAAATCAGCCGTTTTTGCTCGAACATTAAATGCCTCCAAATGGTATTTAATTAACTTCCCGAGCCCCTGGAAGCATGAAAATCACTTTAAACATGCTAATTTTAGCTCTAACACTGATGATCCACCTACAAATGTGAACTGACGTTCAAAAATAAAACATTTGAAAACGGACCATTTTCCACATTTCTGAAGCATGACGTAATGGGGGGGTGTTATCTCTTTTGTCGAAAATCAGCCGTTTTTGCTCGAACATTAAATGCCTCCAAATGGTATTTAATTAACTTCCCGAGCCCCTGGAAGCATGAAAATCACTTTAAACATGCTAATTTTAGCTCTAACACTGATGATCCACCTACAAATGTGAACTGACGTTCAAAAATAAAACATTTGAAAACGGACCATTTTCCACATTTCTGAAGCATGACGTAATGGGGGGGTGTTATCTCTTTTGTCGAAAATCAGCCGTTTTTGCTCGAACATTAAATGCCTCCAAATGGTATTTAATTAACTTCCCGGGGTGAAGAAACCCTTTTTGAGAACTCAGAGTGAGTAAATTGGCCATTTTCATGCACTTTTAACCATTCCATAAATCTTGTGTTTTGGGCCCCTGGAAGCATGAAAATCACTTTAAACATGCTAATTTTAGCTCAAACACTGATGATCCACCTACAAATGTGAACTGACGTTCAAAAATAAAACATTTGAAAACGGACCATTTTCCACATTTCTGAAGCATGACGTAATGGGGGGGTGTTATCTCTTTTGTCGAAAATCAGCTGTTTTTGCTCGAACATTAAATGCCTCCAAATGGTATTTAATTAACTTCCCGAGCCCCTGGAAGCATGAAAATCACTTTAAACATGCTAATTTTAGCTCTAACACTGATGATCCACCTACAAATGTGAACTGACGTTCAAAAATAAAACATTTGAAAACGGACCATTTTCCACATTTCTGAAGCATGACGTAATGGGGGGGGTGTTATCTCTTTTGTCGAAAATCAGCCGTTTTTGCTCGAACATTAAATGCCTCCAAATGGTATTTAATTAACTTCCCGAGCCCCTGGAAGCATGAAAATCACTTTAAACATGCTAATTTTAGCTCTAACACTGATGATCCACCTACAAATGTGAACTGACGTTCAAAAATAAAACATTTGAAAACGGACCATTTTCCACATTTCTGAAGCATGACGTAATGGGGGGGTGTTATCTCTTTTGTCGAAAATCAGCCGTTTTTGCTCGAACATTAAATGCCTCCATATGGTATTTAATTAACTTCCCGAGCCCCTGGAAGCATGAAAATCACTTTAAACATGCTAATTTTAGCTCTAACACTGATGATCCACCTACAAATGTGAACTGACGTTCAAAAATAAAATATTTGAAAACGGACCATTTTCCACATTTCTGAAGCATGACGTAATGGGGGGGGTGTTATCTCTTTTGTCGAAAATCAGCCGTTTTTGCTCGAACATTAAATGCCTCCAAATGGTATTTAATTAACTTCCCGAGCCCCTGGAAGCATGAAAATCACTTTAAACATGCTAATTTTAGCTCTAACACTGATGATCCACCTACAAATGTGAACTGACGTTCAAAAATAAAACATTTGAAAACGGACCATTTTCCACATTTCTGAAGCATGACGTAATGGGGGCGTGTTATCTCTTTTGTCGAAAATCAGCCGTTTTTGCTCGAACATTAAATGCCTCCAAATGGTATTTAATTAACTTCCCGAGCCCCTGGAAGCATGAAAATCACTTTAAACATGCTAATTTTAGCTCTAACACTGATGATCCACCTACAAATGTGAACTGACGTTCAAAAATAAAACATTTGAAAACGGACCATTTTCCACATTTCTGAAGCATGACGTAATGGGGGGGTGTTATCTCTTTTGTCGAAAATCAGCCGTTTTTGCTCGAACATTAAATGCCTCCAAATGGTATTTAATTAACTTCCCGAGCCCCTGGAAGCATGAAAATCACTTTAAACATGCTAATTTTAGCTCTAACACTGATGATCCACCTACAAATGTGAACTGACGTTCAAAAATAAAACATTTGAAAACGGACCATTTTCCACATTTCTGAAGCATGACGTAATGGGGAGGTGTTATCTCTTTTGTCGAAAATCAGCCGTTTTTGCTCGAACATTAAATGCCTCCAAATGGTATTTAATTAACTTCCCGAGCCCCTGGAAGCATGAAAATCACTTTAAACATGCTAATTTTAGCTCTAACACTGATGATCCACCTACAAATGTGAACTGACGTTCAAAAATAAAACATTTGAAAACGGACCATTTTCCACATTTCTGAAGCATGACGTAATGGGGGGGTGTTATCTCTTTTGTCGAAAATCAGCCGTTTTTGCTCGAACATTAAATGCCTCCAAATGGTATTTAATTAACTTCCCGGGGTGAAGAAACCCTTTTTGAGAACTCAGAGTGAGTAAATTGGCCATTTTCATGCACTTTTAACCATTCCATAAATCTTGTGTTTTGGGCCCCTGGAAGCATGAAAATCACTTTAAACATGCTAATTTTAGCTCTAACACTGATGATCCACCTACAAATGTGAACTGACGTTCAAAAATAAAACATTTGAAAACGGACCATTTTCCACATTTCTGAAGCATGACGTAATGGGGGGGTGTTATCTCTTTTGTCGAAAATCAGCCGTTTTTGCTCGAACATTAAATGCCTCCAAATGGTATTTAATTAACTTCCCGGGGTGAAGAAACCCTTTTTGAGAACTCAGAGTGAGTAAATTGGCCATTTTCATGCACTTTTAACCATTCCATAAATCTTGTGTTTTGGGCCCCTGGAAGCATGAAAATCACTTTAAACATGCTAATTTTAGCTCTAACACTGATGATCCACCTACAAATGTGAACTGACGTTCAAAAATAAAACATTTGAAAACGGACCATTTTCCACATTTCTGAAGCATGACGTAATGGGGGGGTGTTATCTCTTTTGTCGAAAATCAGCCGTTTTTGCTCGAACATTAAATGCCTCCAAATGGTATTTAATTAACTTCCCAAACCCCTGGAAGCATGAAAATCACTTTAAACATGCTAATTTTAGCTCTAACACTGATGATCCACCTACAAATGTGAACTGACGTTCAAAAATAAAACATTTGAAAACGGACCATTTTCCACATTTCTGAAGCATGACGTAATGGGGGGGTGTTATCTCTTTTGTCGAAAATCAGCCGTTTTTGCTCGAACATTAAATGCCTCCAAATGGTATTTAATTAACTTCCCGGGGTGAAGAAACCCTTTTTGAGAACTCAGAGTGAGTAAATTGGCCATTTTCATGCACTTTTAACCATTCCATAAATCTTGTGTTTTGGGCCCCTGGAAGCATGAAAATCACTTTAAACATGCTAATTTTAGCTCTAACACTGATGATCCACCTACAAATGTGAACTGACGTTCAAAAATAAAACATTTGAAAACGGACCATTTTCCACATTTCTGAAGCATGACGTAATGGGGGGGTGTTATCTCTTTTGTCGAAAATCAGCCGTTTTTGCTCGAACATTAAATGCCTCCAAATGGTATTTAATTAACTTCCCGGGGTGAAGAAACCCTTTTTGAGAACTCAGAGTGAGTAAATTGGCCATTTTCATGCACTTTTAACCATTCCATAAATCTTGTGTTTTGGGCCCCTGGAAGCATGAAAATCACTTTAAACATGCTAATTTTAGCTCTAACACTGATGATCCACCTACAAATGTGAACTGACGTTCAAAAATAAAACATTTGAAAACGGACCATTTTCCACATTTCTGAAGCATGACGTAATGGGGGGGTGTTATCTCTTTTGTCGAAAATCAGCCGTTTTTGCTCGAACATTAAATGCCTCCAAATGGTATTTAATTAACTTCCCGAGCCCCTGGAAGCATGAAAATCACTTTAAACATGCTAATTTTAGCTCTAACACTGATGATCCACCTACAAATGTGAACTGACGTTCAAAAATAAAACATTTGAAAACGGACCATTTTCCACATTTCTGAAGCATGACGTAATGGGGGGGTGTTATCTCTTTTGTCGAAAATCAGCCGTTTTTGCTCGAACATTAAATGCCTCCAAATGGTATTTAATTAACTTCCCGAGCCCCTGGAAGCATGAAAATCACTTTAAACATGCTAATTTTAGCTCTAACACTGATGATCCACCTACAAATGTGAACTGACGTTCAAAAATAAAACATTTGAAAACGGACCATTTTCCACATTTCTGAAGCATGACGTAATGGGGGGGTGTTATCTCTTTTGTCGAAAATCAGCCGTTTTTGCTCGAACATTAAATGCCTCCAAATGGTATTTAATTAACTTCCCGAGCCCCTGGAAGCATGAAAATCACTTTAAACATGCTAATTTTAGCTCTAACACTGATGATCCACCTACAAATGTGAACTGACGTTCAAAAATAAAACATTTGAAAACGGACCATTTTCCACATTTCTGAAGCATGACGTAATGGGGGGTGTTATCTCTTTTGTCGAAAATCAGCCGTTTTTGCTCGAACATTAAATGCCTCCAAATGGTATTTAATTAACTTCCCGAGCCCCTGGAAGCATGAAAATCACTTTAAACATGCTAATTTTAGCTCTAACACTGATGATCCACCTACAAATGTGAACTGACGTTCAAAAATAAAACATTTGAAAACGGACCATTTTCCACATTTCTGAAGCATGACGTAATGGGGGGGTGTTATCTCTTTTGTCGAAAATCAGCCGTTTTTGCTCGAACATTAAATGCCTCCAAATGGTATTTAATTAACTTCCCGAGCCCCTGGAAGCATGAAAATCACTTTAAACATGCTAATTTTAGCTCTAACACTGATGATCCACCTACAAATGTGAACTGACGTTCAAAAATAAAACATTTGAAAATGGACCATTTTCCACATTTCTGAAGCATGACATAATGGGGGGGTGTTATCTCTTTTGTCGAAAATCAGCCGTTTTTGCTCGAACATTAAATGCCTCCAAATGGTATTTAATTAACTTCCCGAGCCCCTGGAAGCATGAAAATCACTTTAAACATGCTAATTTTAGCTCTAACACTGATGATCCACCTACAAATGTGAACTGACGTTCAAAAATAAAACATTTGAAAACGGACCATTTTCCACATTTCTGAAGCATGACGTAATGGGGGGGTGTTATCTCTTTTGTCGAAAATCAGCCGTTTTTGCTCGAACATTAAATGCCTCCAAATGGTATTTAATTAACTTCCCGGGGTGAAGAAACCCTTTTTGAGAACTCAGAGTGAGTAAATTGGCCATTTTCATGCACTTTTAACCATTCCATAAATCTTGTGTTTTGGGCCCCTGGAAGCATGAAAATCACTTTAAACATGCTAATTTTAGCTCTAACACTGATGATCCACCTACAAATGTGAACTGACGTTCAAAAATAAAACATTTGAAAACGGACCATTTTCCACATTTCTGAAGCATGACGTAATGGGGAGGTGTTATCTCTTTTGTCGAAAATCAGCCGTTTTTGCTCGAACATTAAATGCCTCCAAATGGTATTTAATTAACTTCCCGAGCCCCTGGAAGCATGAAAATCACTTTAAACATGCTAATTTTAGCTCTAACACTGATGATCCACCTACAAATGTGAACTGACGTTCAAAAATAAAACATTTGAAAACGGACCATTTTCCACATTTCTGAAGCATGACGTAATGGGGGGGCGTTATCTCTTTTGTCGAAAATCAGCCGTTTTTGCTCGAACATTAAATGCCTCCAAATGGTATTTAATTAACTTCCCGAGCCCCTGGAAGCATGAAAATCACTTTAAACATGCTAATTTTAGCTCTAACACTGATGATCCACCTACAAATGTGAACTGACGTTCAAAAATAAAACATTTGAAAACGGACCATTTTCCACATTTCTGAAGCATGACGTAATGGGGGGGTGTTATCTCTTTTGTCGAAAATCAGCCGTTTTTGCTCGAACATTAAATGCCTCCAAATGGTATTTAATTAACTTCCCGAGCCCCTGGAAGCATGAAAATCACTTTAAACATGCTAATTTTAGCTCTAACACTGATGATCCACCTACAAATGTGAACTGACGTTCAAAAATAAAACATTTGAAAACGGACCATTTTCCACATTTCTGAAGCATGACGTAATGGGGGGGTGTTATCTCTTTTGTCGAAAATCAGCCGTTTTTGCTCGAACATTAAATGCCTCCATATGGTATTTAATTAACTTCCCGAGCCCCTGGAAGCATGAAAATCACTTTAAACATGCTAATTTTAGCTCTAACACTGATGATCCACCTACAAATGTGAACTGACGTTCAAAAATAAAATATTTGAAAACGGACCATTTTCCACATTTCTGAAGCATGACGTAATGGGGGGGGTGTTATCTCTTTTGTCGAAAATCAGCCGTTTTTGCTCGAACATTAAATGCCTCCAAATGGTATTTAATTAACTTCCCGAGCCCCTGGAAGCATGAAAATCACTTTAAACATGCTAATTTTAGCTCTAACACTGATGATCCACCTACAAATGTGAACTGACGTTCAAAAATAAAACATTTGAAAACGGACCATTTTCCACATTTCTGAAGCATGACGTAATGGGGGGGTGTTATCTCTTTTGTCGAAAATCAGCCGTTTTTGCTCGAACATTAAATGCCTCCAAATGGTATTTAATTAACTTCCCGAGCCCCTGGAAGCATGAAAATCACTTTAAACATGCTAATTTTAGCTCTAACACTGATGATCCACCTACAAATGTGAACTGACGTTCAAAAATAAAACATTTGAAAACGGACCATTTTCCACATTTCTGAAGCATGACGTAATGGGGGCGTGTTATCTCTTTTGTCGAAAATCAGCCGTTTTTGCTCGAACATTAAATGCCTCCAAATGGTATTTAATTAACTTCCCGAGCCCCTGGAAGCATGAAAATCACTTTAAACATGCTAATTTTAGCTCTAACACTGATGATCCACCTACAAATGTGAACTGACGTTCAAAAATAAAACATTTGAAAACGGACCATTTTCCACATTTCTGAAGCATGACGTAATGGGGGGGTGTTATCTCTTTTGTCGAAAATCAGCCGTTTTTGCTCGAACATTAAATGCCTCCAAATGGTATTTAATTAACTTCCCGAGCCCCTGGAAGCATGAAAATCACTTTAAACATGCTAATTTTAGCTCTAACACTGATGATCCACCTACAAATGTGAACTGACGTTCAAAAATAAAACATTTGAAAACGGACCATTTTCCACATTTCTGAAGCATGACGTAATGGGGAGGTGTTATCTCTTTTGTCGAAAATCAGCCGTTTTTGCTCGAACATTAAATGCCTCCAAATGGTATTTAATTAACTTCCCGAGCCCCTGGAAGCATGAAAATCACTTTAAACATGCTAATTTTAGCTCTAACACTGATGATCCACCTACAAATGTGAACTGACGTTCAAAAATAAAACATTTGAAAACGGACCATTTTCCACATTTCTGAAGCATGACGTAATGGGGGGGTGTTATCTCTTTTGTCGAAAATCAGCCGTTTTTGCTCGAACATTAAATGCCTCCAAATGGTATTTAATTAACTTCCCGGGGTGAAGAAACCCTTTTTGAGAACTCAGAGTGAGTAAATTGGCCATTTTCATGCACTTTTAACCATTCCATAAATCTTGTGTTTTGGGCCCCTGGAAGCATGAAAATCACTTTAAACATGCTAATTTTAGCTCTAACACTGATGATCCACCTACAAATGTGAACTGACGTTCAAAAATAAAACATTTGAAAACGGACCATTTTCCACATTTCTGAAGCATGACGTAATGGGGGGGTGTTATCTCTTTTGTCGAAAATCAGCCGTTTTTGCTCGAACATTAAATGCCTCCAAATGGTATTTAATTAACTTCCCGGGGTGAAGAAACCCTTTTTGAGAACTCAGAGTGAGTAAATTGGCCATTTTCATGCACTTTTAACCATTCCATAAATCTTGTGTTTTGGGCCCCTGGAAGCATGAAAATCACTTTAAACATGCTAATTTTAGCTCTAACACTGATGATCCACCTACAAATGTGAACTGACGTTCAAAAATAAAACATTTGAAAACGGACCATTTTCCACATTTCTGAAGCATGACGTAATGGGGGGGTGTTATCTCTTTTGTCGAAAATCAGCCGTTTTTGCTCGAACATTAAATGCCTCCAAATTGTATTTAATTAACTTCCCGAGCCCCTGGAAGCATGAAAATCACTTTAAACATGCTATTTTTAGCTCTAACACTGATGATCCACCTACAAATGTGAACTGACGTTCAAAAATAAAACATTTGAAAACGGACCATTTTCCACATTTCTGAAGCATGACGTAATGGGGGGGTGTTATCTCTTTTGTCGAAAATCAGCCGTTTTTGCTCGAACATTAAATGCCTCCAAATGGTATTTAATTAACTTCCCGGGGTGAAGAAACCCTTTTTGAGAACTCAGAGTGAGTAAATTGGCCATTTTCATGCACTTTTAACCATTCCATAAATCTTGTGTTTTGGGCCCCTGGAAGCATGAAAATCACTTTAAACATGCTAATTTTAGCTCTAACACTGATGATCCACCTACAAATGTGAACTGACGTTCAAAAATAAAACATTTGAAAACGGACCATTTTCCACATTTCTGAAGCATGACGTAATGGGGGGGTGTTATCTCTTTTGTCGAAAATCAGCCGTTTTTGCTCGAACATTAAATGCCTCCAAATGGTATTTAATTAACTTCCCGGGGTGAAGAAACCCTTTTTGAGAACTCAGAGTGAGTAAATTGGCCATTTTCATGCACTTTTAACCATTCCATAAATCTTGTGTTTTGGGCCCCTGGAAGCATGAAAATCACTTTAAACATGCTAATTTTAGCTCTAACACTGATGATCCACCTACAAATGTGAACTGACGTTCAAAAATAAAACATTTGAAAACGGACCATTTTCCACATTTCTGAAGCATGACGTAATGGGGGGGTGTTATCTCTTTTGTCGAAAATCAGCCGTTTTTGCTCGAACATTAAATGCCTCCAAATGGTATTTAATTAACTTCCCGAGCCCCTGGAAGCATGAAAATCACTTTAAACATGCTAATTTTAGCTCTAACACTGATGATCCACCTACAAATGTGAACTGACGTTCAAAAATAAAACATTTGAAAACGGACCATTTTCCACATTTCTGAAGCATGACGTAATGGGGGGGTGTTATCTCTTTTGTCGAAAATCAGCCGTTTTTGCTCGAACATTAAATGCCTCCAAATGGTATTTAATTAACTTCCCGAGCCCCTGGAAGCATGAAAATCACTTTAAACATGCTAATTTTAGCTCTAACACTGATGATCCACCTACAAATGTGAACTGACGTTCAAAAATAAAACATTTGAAAACGGACCATTTTCCACATTTCTGAAGCATGACGTAATGGGGGGGTGTTATCTCTTTTGTCGAAAATCAGCCGTTTTTGCTCGAACATTAAATGCCTCCAAATGGTATTTAATTAACTTCCCGAGCCCCTGGAAGCATGAAAATCACTTTAAACATGCTAATTTTAGCTCTAACACTGATGATCCACCTACAAATGTGAACTGACGTTCAAAAATAAAACATTTGAAAACGGACCATTTTCCACATTTCTGAAGCATGACGTAATGGGGGGTGTTATCTCTTTTGTCGAAAATCAGCCGTTTTTGCTCGAACATTAAATGCCTCCAAATGGTATTTAATTAACTTCCCGAGCCCCTGGAAGCATGAAAATCACTTTAAACATGCTAATTTTAGCTCTAACACTGATGATCCACCTACAAATGTGAACTGACGTTCAAAAATAAAACATTTGAAAACGGACCATTTTCCACATTTCTGAAGCATGACGTAATGGGGGGGTGTTATCTCTTTTGTCGAAAATCAGCCGTTTTTGCTCGAACATTAAATGCCTCCAAATGGTATTTAATTAACTTCCCGAGCCCCTGGAAGCATGAAAATCACTTTAAACATGCTAATTTTAGCTCTAACACTGATGATCCACCTACAAATGTGAACTGACGTTCAAAAATAAAACATTTGAAAATGGACCATTTTCCACATTTCTGAAGCATGACATAATGGGGGGGTGTTATCTCTTTTGTCGAAAATCAGCCGTTTTTGCTCGAACATTAAATGCCTCCAAATGGTATTTAATTAACTTCCCGAGCCCCTGGAAGCATGAAAATCACTTTAAACATGCTAATTTTAGCTCTAACACTGATGATCCACCTACAAATGTGAACTGACGTTCAAAAATAAAACATTTGAAAACGGACCATTTTCCACATTTCTGAAGCATGACGTAATGGGGGGGTGTTATCTCTTTTGTCGAAAATCAGCCGTTTTTGCTCGAACATTAAATGCCTCCAAATGGTATTTAATTAACTTCCCGGGGTGAAGAAACCCTTTTTGAGAACTCAGAGTGAGTAAATTGGCCATTTTCATGCACTTTTAACCATTCCATAAATCTTGTGTTTTGGGCCCCTGGAAGCATGAAAATCACTTTAAACATGCTAATTTTAGCTCTAACACTGATGATCCACCTACAAATGTGAACTGACGTTCAAAAATAAAACATTTGAAAACGGACCATTTTCCACATTTCTGAAGCATGACGTAATGGGGAGGTGTTATCTCTTTTGTCGAAAATCAGCCGTTTTTGCTCGAACATTAAATGCCTCCAAATGGTATTTAATTAACTTCCCGAGCCCCTGGAAGCATGAAAATCACTTTAAACATGCTAATTTTAGCTCTAACACTGATGATCCACCTACAAATGTGAACTGACGTTCAAAAATAAAACATTTGAAAACGGACCATTTTCCACATTTCTGAAGCATGACGTAATGGGGGGGTGTTATCTCTTTTGTCGAAAATCAGCCGTTTTTGCTCGAACATTAAATGCCTCCAAATGGTATTTAATTAACTTCCCGAGCCCCTGGAAGCATGAAAATCACTTTAAACATGCTAATTTTAGCTCTAACACTGATGATCCACCTACAAATGTGAACTGACGTTCAAAAATAAAACATTTGAAAACGGACCATTTTCCACATTTCTGAAGCATGACGTAATGGGGGGGTGTTATCTCTTTTGTCGAAAATCAGCCGTTTTTGCTCGAACATTAAATGCCTCCAAATGGTATTTAATTAACTTCCCGGGGTGAAGAAACCCTTTTTGAGAACTCAGAGTGAGTAAATTGGCCATTTTCATGCACTTTTAACCATTCCATAAATCTTGTGTTTTGGGCCCCTGGAAGCATGAAAATCACTTTAAACATGCTAATTTTAGCTCTAACACTGATGATCCACCTACAAATGTGAACTGACGTTCAAAAATAAAACATTTGAAAACGGACCATTTTCCACATTTCTGAAGCATGACGTAATGGGGGGGTGTTATCTCTTTTGTCGAAAATCAGCCGTTTTTGCTCGAACATTAAATGCCTCCAAATGGTATTTAATTAACTTCCCGCGCCCCTGGAAGCATGAAAATCACTTTAAACATGCTAATTTTAGCTCTAACACTGATGATCCACCTACAAATGTGAACTGACGTTCAAAAATAAAACATTTGAAAACGGACCATTTTCCACATTTCTGAAGCATGACGTAATGGGGGGGTGTTATCTCTTTTGTCGAAAATCAGCCGTTTTTGCTCGAACATTAAATGCCTCCAAATGGTATTTAATTAACTTCCGAGCCCCTGGAAGCATGAAAATCACTTTAAACATGCTAATTTTAGCTCTAACACTGATGATCCACCTACAAATGTGAACTGACGTTCAAAAATAAAACATTTGAAAACGGACCATTTTCCACATTTCTGAAGCATGACGTAATGGGGGGGTGTTATCTCTTTTGTCGAAAATCAGCCGTTTTTGCTCGAACATTAAATGCCTCCAAATGGTATTTAATTAACTTCCCGAGCCCCTGGAAGCATGAAAATCACTTTAAACATGCTAATTTTAGCTCTAACACTGATGATCCACCTACAAATGTGAACTGACGTTCAAAAATAAAACATTTGAAAACGGACCATTTTCCACATTTCTGAAGCATGACCTAATGGGGGGGTGTTATCTCTTTTGTCGAAAATCAGCCGTTTTTGCTCGAACATTAAATGCCTCCAAATGGTATTTAATTAACTTCCCGGGGTGAAGAAACCCTTTTTGAGAACTCAGAGTGAGTAAATTGGCCATTTTCATGCACTTTTAACCATTCCATAAATCTTGTGTTTTGGGCCCCTGGAAGCATGAAAATCACTTTAAACATGCTAATTTTAGCTCTAACACTGATGATCCACCTACAAATGTGAACTGACGTTCAAAAATAAAACATTTGAAAACGGACCACTTTCCACATTTCTGAAGCATGACGTAATGGGGGGGTGTTATCTCTTTTGTCGAAAATCAGCCGTTTTTGCTCGAACATTAAATGCCTCCAAATGGTATTTAATTAACTTCCCGAGCCCCTGGAAGCATGAAAATCACTTTAAACATGCTAATTTTAGCTCTAACACTGATGATCCACCTACAAATGTGAACTGACGTTCAAAAATAAAACATTTGAAAACGGACCATTTTCCACATTTCTGAAGCATGACGTAATGGGGGGGTGTTATCTCTTTTGTCGAAAATCAGCCGTTTTTGCTCGAACATTAAATGCCTCCAAATGGTATTTAATTAACTTCCCGGGGTGAAGAAACCCTTTTTGAGAACTCAGAGTGAGTAAATTGGCCATTTTCATGCACTTTTAACCATTCCATAAATCTTGTGTTTTGGGCCCCTGGAAGCATGAAAATCACTTTAAACATGCTAATTTTAGCTCTAACACTGATGATCCACCTACAAATGTGAACTGACGTTCAAAAATAAAACATTTGAAAACGGACCATTTTCCACATTTCTGAAGCATGACGTAATGGGGGGGTGTTATCTCTTTTGTCGAAAATCAGCCGTTTTTGCTCGAACATTAAATGCCTCCAAATGGTATTTAATTAACTTCCCGAGCCCCTGGAAGCATGAAAATCACTTTAAACATGCTAATTTTAGCTCTAACACTGATGATCCACCTACAAATGTGAACTGACGTTCAAAAATAAAACATTTGAAAACGGACCATTTTCCACATTTCTGAAGCATGACGTAATGGGGGGGTGTTATCTCTTTTGTCGAAAATCAGCCGTTTTTGCTCGAACATTAAATGCCTCCAAATGGTATTTAATTAACTTCCCGGGGTGAAGAAACCCTTTTTGAGAACTCAGAGTGAGTAAATTGGCCATTTTCATGCACTTTTAACCATTCCATAAATCTTGTGTTTTGGGCCCCTGGAAGCATGAAAATCACTTTAAACATGCTAATTTTAGCTCTAACACTGATGATCCACCTACAAATGTGAACTGACGTTCAAAAATAAAACATTTGAAAACGGACCATTTTCCACATTTCTGAAGCATGACGTAATGGGGGGTGTTATCTCTTTTGTCGAAAATCAGCCGTTTTTGCTCGAACATTAAATGCCTCCAAATGGTATTTAATTAACTTCCCGAGCCCCTGGAAGCATGAAAATCACTTTAAACATGCTAATTTTAGCTCTAACACTGATGATCCACCTACAAATGTGAACTGACGTTCAAAAATAAAACATTTGAAAACGGACCATTTTCCACATTTCTGAAGCATGACGTAATGGGGGGGGTGTTATCTCTTTTGTCGAAAATCAGCCGTTTTTGCTCGAACATTAAATGCCTCCAAATGGTATTTAATTAACTTCCCGGGGTGAAGAAACCCTTTTTGAGAACTCAGAGTGAGTAAATTGGCCATTTTCATGCACTTTTAACCATTCCATAAATCTTGTGTTTTGGGCCCCTGGAAGCATGAAAATCACTTTAAACATGCTAATTTTAGCTCTAACACTGATGATCCACCTACAAATGTGAACTGCTGTTCAAAAATAAAACATTTGAAAACGGACCATTTTCCACATTTCTGAAGCATGACGTAATGGGGGGGTGTTATCTCTTTTGTCGAAAATCAGCCGTTTTTGCTCGAACATTAAATGCCTCCAAATGGTATTTAATTAACTTCCCGAGCCCCTGGAAGCATGAAAATCACTTTAAACATGCTAATTTTAGCTCTAACACTGATGATCCACCTACAAATGTGAACTGACGTTCAAAAATAAAACATTTGAAAACGGACCATTTTCCACATTTCTGAAGCATGACGTAATGGGGGGGTGTTATCTCTTTTGTCGAAAATCAGCCGTTTTTGCTCGAACATTAAATGCCTCCAAATGGTATTTAATTAACTTCCCGGGGTGAAGAAACCCTTTTTGAGAACTCAGAGTGAGTAAATTGGCCATTTTCATGCACTTTTAACCATTCCATAAATCTTGTGTTTTGGGCCCCTGGAAGCATGAAAATCACTTTAAACATGCTAATTTTAGCTCTAACACTGATGATCCACCTACAAATGTGAACTGACGTTCAAAAATAAAACATTTGAAAACGGACCATTTTCCACATTTCTGAAGCATGACGTAATGGGGGGGTGTTATCTCTTTTGTCGAAAATCAGCCGTTTTTGCTCGAACATTAAATGCCTCCAAATGGTATTTAATTAACTTCCCGAGCCCCTGGAAGCATGAAAATCACTTTAAACATGCTAATTTTAGCTCTAACACTGATGATCCACCTACAAATGTGAACTGACGTTCAAAAATAAAACATTTGAAAACGGACCATTTTCCACATTTCTGAAGCATGACGTAATGGGGGGGTGTTATCTCTTTTGTCGAAAATCAGCCGTTTTTGCTCGAACATTAAATGCCTCCAAATGGTATTTAATTAACTTCCCGGGGTGAAGAAACCCTTTTTGAGAACTCAGAGTGAGTAAATTGGCCATTTTCATGCACTTTTAACCATTCCATAAATCTTGTGTTTTGGGCCCCTGGAAGCATGAAAATCACTTTAAACATGCTAATTTTAGCTCTAACACTGATGATCCACCTACAAATGTGAACTGACGTTCAAAAATAAAACATTTGAAAACGGACCATTTTCCACATTTCTGAAGCATGACGTAATGGGGGGGTGTTATCTCTTTTGTCGAAAATCAGCCGTTTTTGCTCGAACATTAAATGCCTCCAAATGGTATTTAATTAACTTCCCGAGCCCCTGGAAGCATGAAAATCACTTTAAACATGCTAATTTTAGCTCTAACACTGATGATCCACCTACAAATGTGAACTGACGTTCAAAAATAAAACATTTGAAAACGGACCATTTTCCACATTTCTGAAGCATGACGTAATGGGGGGGTGTTATCTCTTTTGTCGAAAATCAGCCGTTTTTGCTCGAACATTAAATGCCTCCAAATGGTATTTAATTAACTTCCCGGGGTGAAGAAACCCTTTTTGAGAACTCAGAGTGAGTAAATTGGCCATTTTCATGCACTTTTAACCATTCCATAAATCTTGTGTTTTGGGCCCCTGGAAGCATGAAAATCACTTTAAACATGCTAATTTTAGCTCTAACACTGATGATCCACCTACAAATGTGAACTGACGTTCAAAAATAAAACATTTGAAAACGGACCATTTTCCACATTTCTGAAGCATGACGTAATGGGGGGGTGTTATCTCTTTTGTCGAAAATCAGCCGTTTTTGCTCGAACATTAAATGCCTCCAAATGGTATTTAATTAACTTCCCGAGCCCCAGGAAGCATGAAAATCACTTTAAACATGCTAATTTTAGCTCTAACACTGATGATCCACCTACAAATGTGAACTGACGTTCAAAAATAAAACATTTGAAAACGGACCATTTTCCACATTTCTGAAGCATGACGTAATGGGGGGGGTGTTATCTCTTTTGTCGAAAATCAGCCGTTTTTGCTCGAACATTAAATGCCTCCAAATGGTATTTAATTAACTTCCCGGGGTGAAGAAACCCTTTTTGAGAACTCAGAGTGAGTAAATTGGCCATTTTCATGCACTTTTAACCATTCCATAAATCTTGTGTTTTGGGCCCCTGGAAGCATGAAAATCACTTTAAACATGCTAATTTTAGCTCTAACACTGATGATCCACCTACAAATGTGAACTGCTGTTCAAAAATAAAACATTTGAAAACGGACCATTTTCCACATTTCTGAAGCATGACGTAATGGGGGGGTGTTATCTCTTTTGTCGAAAATCAGCCGTTTTTGCTCGAACATTAAATGCCTCCAAATGGTATTTAATTAACTTCCCGAGCCCCTGGAAGCATGAAAATCACTTTAAACATGCTAATTTTAGCTCTAACACTGATGATCCACCTACAAATGTGAACTGACGTTCAAAAATAAAACATTTGAAAACGGACCATTTTCCACATTTCTGAAGCATGACGTAATGGGGGGGTGTTATCTCTTTTGTCGAAAATCAGCCGTTTTTGCTCGAACATTAAATGCCTCCAAATGGTATTTAATTAACTTCCCGGGGTGAAGAAACCCTTTTTGAGAACTCAGAGTGAGTAAATTGGCCATTTTCATGCACTTTTAACCATTCCATAAATCTTGTGTTTTGGGCCCCTGGAAGCATGAAAATCACTTTAAACATGCTAATTTTAGCTCTAACACTGATGATCCACCTACAAATGTGAACTGACGTTCAAAAATAAAACATTTGAAAACGGACCATTTTCCACATTTCTGAAGCATGACGTAATGGGGGGGTGTTATCTCTTTTGTCGAAAATCAGCCGTTTTTGCTCGAACATTAAATGCCTCCAAATGGTATTTAATTAACTTCCCGAGCCCCTGGAAGCATGAAAATCACTTTAAACATGCTAATTTTAGCTCTAACACTGATGATCCACCTACAAATGTGAACTGACGTTCAAAAATAAAACATTTGAAAACGGACCATTTTCCACATTTCTGAAGCATGACGTAATGGGGGGGTGTTATCTCTTTTGTCGAAAATCAGCCGTTTTTGCTCGAACATTAAATGCCTCCAAATGGTATTTAATTAACTTCCCGAGCCCCTGGAAGCATGAAAATCACTTTAAACATGCTAATTTTAGCTCTAACACTGATGATCCACCTACAAATGTGAACTGACGTTCAAAAATAAAACATTTGAAAACGGACCATTTTCCACATTTCTGAAGCATGACGTAATGGGGGGGTGTTATCTCTTTTGTCGAAAATCAGCCGTTTTTGCTCGAACATTAAATGCCTCCAAATGGTATTTAATTAACTTCCCGAGCCCCTGGAAGCATGAAAATCACTTTAAACATGCTAATTTTAGCTCTAACACTGATGATCCACCTACAAATGTGAACTGACGTTCAAAAATAAAACATTTGAAAACGGACCATTTTCCACATTTCTGAAGCATGACGTAATAGGGGGGTGTTATCTCTTTTGTCGAAAATCAGCCGTTTTTGCTCGAACATTAAATGCCTCCAAATGGTATTTAATTAACTTCCCGGGGTGAAGAAACCCTTTTTGAGAACTCAGAGTGAGTAAATTGGCCATTTTCATGCACTTTTAACCATTCCATAAATCTTGTGTTTTGGGCCCCTGGAAGCATGAAAATCACTTTAAACATGCTAATTTTAGCTCTAACACTGATGATCCACCTACAAATGTGAACTGACGTTCAAAAATAAAACATTTGAAAACGGACCATTTTCCACATTTCTGAAGCATGACGTAATGGGGGGGTGTTATCTCTTTTGTCGAAAATCAGCCGTTTTTGCTCGAACATTAAATGCCTCCAAATGGTATTTAATTAACTTCCCGAGCCCCTGGAAGCATGAAAATCACTTTAAACATGCTAATTTTAGCTCTAACACTGATGATCCACCTACAAATGTGAACTGACGTTCAAAAATAAAACATTTGAAAACGGACCATTTTCCACATTTCTGAAGCATGACGTAATGGGGGGGTGTTATCTCTTTTGTCGAAAATCAGCCGTTTTTGCTCGAACATTAAATGCCTCCAAATGGTATTTAATTAACTTCCCGAGCCCCTGGAAGCATGAAAATCACTTTAAACATGCTAATTTTAGCTCTAACACTGATGATCCACCTACAAATGTGAACTGACGTTCAAAAATAAAACATTTGAAAACGGACCATTTTCCACATTTCTGAAGCATGACGTAATGGGGGGGTGTTATCTCTTTTGTCGAAAATCAGCCGTTTTTGCTCGAACATTAAATGCCTCCAAATGGTATTTAATTAACTTCCCGAGCCCCTGGAAGCATGAAAATCACTTTAAACATGCTAATTTTAGCTCTAACACTGATGATCCACCTACAAATGTGAACTGACGTTCAAAAA